>NC_039255.1:10293220-10566264 GCF_003368295.1 Carassius auratus
TCCATCTAATATATGTTATCTGATATAACATCACTCAGAGCCATACTCGAAAAAAACTTACAACTTAATTTTTGAAACTTTGTCCATGTTTAGCATGGGAATCCAACTCTTTAACAGTGTAAAAAACTCAGTATGCATGAAATAGCATTTCACCCCCCCTTTAATTGAATTATTAATAGATATCAGCACACTTTTCCAGCTGATTAAATAGAATACATTAAGACAATGATTTTTTTGTATTACAAGTTTGCAGAACTGTTATATTTAAATATGCAAACAAGGTATTATCTAATTAAATATGCACTCATTTGCATACATTTTAAGAACAGAAAACTGAACAATTGGATAAAGTCCGGTTCAAAAATAATTTTGTTTACATATTAAAGTTATTATTGTTATTATTATTACAGAGAGGATTCGAAATAAAATAGGAAAGTTGGGTTCATGCAAGTGCTACTATAATGGAGAGTTTTGGCTCATTGCAGGAGGATAC
This sequence comes from Carassius auratus, assembly GCF_003368295.1. Classification (NCBI taxonomy): domain Eukaryota; kingdom Metazoa; phylum Chordata; class Actinopteri; order Cypriniformes; family Cyprinidae; genus Carassius; species Carassius auratus. Next base: position 10,293,714 of record NC_039255.1, read on the forward strand.
CCCTCATACATTTTGTTATGTATGTCTTAAATATTTCTTAATTATGACAGACATTTTTGGGTGAACTACCCCTTTTAAAGTATGCTTATAATTGAAATCAACACAATCAAATATGTGAAGTGTAATAAAATGCACTTTATTTCTTCTCACCTGAGAGTAGACATGTTATAGAAGCAGTTTTAAAATTGACCAGTGCATTAAAAAAAAAGGTTTTGCCTGCAGCATCTTCTATTAAAACTTCTAATAAAATCCCCGAACCAAAAGCCGACATTGCAGATGTTCATGTTGCATCTCCGTGGATGCCTGTGTGTTTGTGTTTTTACAACGGCATGAATCCAATCCCTTCTTAAGCAGAGGACACGGACTATGGGTTTGTACATCTGGCTTAGCACATTGAGGCTTTTTACCCAGAGTCACACAGAGCCATGTCATGCATTTAGTCTCAGTCTGGTGTTTGTTGTCCAGTGACCATCTCATTGAGTCGTGCGCTTCCTGCAGTACTGCCATGGGATGCAAGTTGCTGTGTTGAGATAACAGACCCAACCCAGCTGTGTTATCACAGTCTCCCTCCCCGTTAATCAGCTTTCAGCCTAGCACAAATAAAGTTTTTATGGTTTCTCTGCATGATGGGGCAAGTCTGCTTAGTTAAGAGAATGCAAAGGCAGGCCAGGCAGGGTTAATTTACTCCGAGCTAGTCCCAGGGCAAACCATCCGTCATTGACTCTAAACGCCGCTCACGTCCGCAGTTTTGCTCCAGTGTGAATATAAAGACTTATTATGAACTGTTAAAAAGATCCCTGAGCCTGAAATCTGGGTTTTATTTATACAGTAAGTGCAAAACAACAGCACAGTTTATGGATGCAATTTGTGATGTGTCTGGGGGAATTTCATACTGCTGTTTATTTCTCCAGAATATTCTGTGCATTTTCAAGATGAATTTCACACTTTTGAAAGCCCCCCTAACCCTCTTCTCTGGAGATGCAGACGTAGTGCCAATGAAGCGAGACGCAGACACAACTTGATTAAGCACGCATAATTGTCAAAGGGCACCATAAACAGAAGTTGCTCATCAGCGTTCATGAATATGCAGCAAATATTCATAGGATTCTGATGTTGTGTAGAACAATAAGAGCAGACCTCATGGCATACTGGAATTTATTTTTTTTTTTTTTTTGAGACTGCACTCTGCTGTCTCTCTACACTTTCCACATACTTTAATTTAATTTAATGATTTAATTTTAAATAAATAAATAAATATTTTTTAAGAAATGAATAAATAACTTATTTTGCTACATAAATTACTAAATTATATAATTGATGTAACTTGTTTATTTGTTTATTATTTTAATGAGATAGAATCAATAGGTAATTGTTGGTGTTGGTAATATATTAATTTGGCAAATCATATCAAAGGACCAGAGCTACCCGTTTTAACAATATATTATCTTAGTTTAGTTAAACTAATCCCTTTTTTGTAATGGATTGTAGTGTACTTTGCTGGGAATGATGAGAAGTAATTGCAATTTTGTTTGACAAATTATATAATGCTGTACAAAGCGTTAGCTGTGACCCCAAAAGAATAAAATAAAATAAAGGAGAAACAAAGCTCAAAAGCAAATGACTATACGCTTTTGGAGGGACTCAAGGAAGTTGTTTTGGAGGTGTTTTATCTTAATTTTCCCCCTCAATTTCTTTATCTTAAGGCGTATCAGCAGGGATATGACTGCGGAGCTAGGTTTATGGCGAATGCGTCTTCATGGGTGAGGAAGTTGCCAATGTTCTGTTCTTTACCCAGCGGAGATTTTGAGGTGTCTGCATAAATTGACAGCACCAGAAAGAAAGTTGCTGCAGTGGATTTGTTTTTTTCTTCTTTTCAAAGCAAAGCCACACAAATATGTGTCTTGATTCGTCGTCAGGGGAAGAATGTTGCTATGCATCTCTTAACAAGCTAGTGTTCAAACAGATTCCTCTGATTTACTGCTGATGGGGGAATGTGATTAATTCTCTCTTTTAAAACCCTCATACTTTTGTCTGTGTCGCAGCCCAGCCCATTATTCCGCAGATGGCACATTATTTAAGCATTTTATGTCAAATGGCGAATTTTCGATGGTTTGTAATAAGTTCTCTTGAGTGTTTTAATGTGTAAATAAAACCAGGGCAGTTCATGTCTACACATTTTTTACATTTTATTTAAAGTTTTTAAACAATCCACTGTTTGCTTGTTTTCAGGAAAATAAGAATTCTTGATGAGAGTGATGCAATATTAGATGAACAGTATTTGCCAGCTGTGACGAGCCCTGATTCTGTCAAGGTTATTGTGTGAATTTATAACACTGGTCGGATGATGTTTTGACAGATTTGACAGGTGTAGAATTTGCACCGATCGACGCTGCTAAGACAGAAATTCACAGTTGTTCATTAAGTGGCTTGATTTTATACCATTTCTTTTGTTTTAACTCATGTAAGATCTGTGTAAGAGAAGTGAACGTTATCTCACATCCATTGAACGCAACCTCCCACTGTCTCTTACTTTTTTGCTCCTTGGATCGCCATTCCTATGCTTTAAAAGCCTCATCTTAAATAAACTCAAGGGCGGCCCCTAACCATAGCCATTTTAGCAGTAGTTTCAAGGTAAAATGTCTGCTACTGTGCGTTTATTCATAATAAGTACTGCAAGCATGCTGAGGTTAAGTCAGTATGCCCCCTATCTAAGATACTGTAGTCAAGAATGCTTCATGTGAGGTCTCTCAGTCCGATTTTTCTTCACAACCTCTCTCTCCATTATCTGGCCATTCATTAGTCTCTAGGGCTAGAGCTGAAGTTCTGATCTCTGTCATGACCCCCCCCCCCCACTACCATGAAAAACTACCCAGTGAGCTACATAGCATTTTAAGGCATCATATATCAATATTTGGGTCATGATATCATGGTATGGTAATATGTGTATGTGGGAGGGGAGTTACATGTATGTGTGATTTAAAAAAAAAATCTTTTTTTAAATAACTTTTTTTAAATCTCTCTTTCTCTATTATATATTTTTTTATACAGTTATTCAAAAGCAGATATATATTTTTATTTTTCTCTTTCATATTTATTTCTGTTCATATATATATATATATATATATATATATATATATATATATATATATATATATATATATATATATATGTATAGATAGATAGATTTCTAAGATGCTTTCTTTTGGCCAAATTCTAAGGCAGCAACACATATCCTTATAAGTGAAGATAGTCCCAGAATGTATTGAGCAGAGCCGAGCTGGCTGATGAAATTAATCCAAGTTGTTGAAGGAAATGTCAATTTCAAGCATACCTATTTCGTTCAATACTGAAAAGTGTCAATTAAGAAAAGGAGTTATTTGAATTATTCATTAAATATGTGTGTTCACTTTGTATTTTTATGCTCGTTAGAGTGTTGTGTTGTGTTAGCTTAAAAACATGCTGCCATTAAACTCTATTGGAATCCTTTGTAAGTCAAGTTTCCTGTGCACTTCCACATGCTACTTTACAAGTGAATGAAGCTCCTTTCTTAAGTTCAATCCTGTTTTGTTCTGTAGCCACACAACACGCCAAGTTCTCTTCTTCATTTTATCCTAGCCGCCAGACCTTTCCCCCTCCACACATCAGCAAACTTGCAGATTCATTCAAACTAATTGACTTTAATTTGCCTTTTCTTCTCTCTTTAATTATGGGCTGAATCCCTGTGTCAAAGCAAGTGCCATTTTAAAAGGTATTGGCCAATAAAAAACCTAAGTGTGACTGATGTTAATTAATATTCATGCTTTATGATGTGTGATACTGGTCCTCTGTGGCTCTCAATACCCTTCGGCCATTTAGCATCATACGTTAAGCACCGATCTTCTGACCGGGGCTAACGAGCCTTGTCCCCCTGAAATGGAGCCCGGTAAGGAAATGGACCTGAGGGGTACATTATCTTAAAACAATGAGTGCGTTTATATGTCCGGTTTTAAAGGAACATCTGAAAGGGAATTTAATTTCCCTTCGATAATATGTTTAGCTCAGTGTTTAGTCTTTCATTCTCTAAATGAATCATTAGACCTGCTTTAGTGACAATATTTGTGGGCTTTTATTTCAAGACAGCTTAATTAATGGTACTTTTAGCAGTTTATCCTTCCTCAGTTTGTCTTTGTAATTTAAACTGTCTTGATTTAATTTTTTTTCGCCAAGAGGAAATTGAAAATTGTAGATAATGATTAATTCTGTGCAATAATCCTTTTGTTGTTTCCATCAGGAGCTGGCATCCTCCGGAGGTGGGGCGTTAATTAAATCACTGCCTCTGTAGTTTTTTTCGAAGTAATTTTTGCATAAGAGAGCTGTATTATTTAAACACGCTCCAGTCTGTGGTATTGCAGGGTAAACAATTACCACTCGCCGCAACCCAAAATTTAAATGAGGCTTTCATAAAACATTTTCTGGTTTACTCATGCTCTCTGATTTCAAACGTGGAGTCACACTTATCTGATGTTGTGGTAATTTAGGTCTGGGGTAAGAGTGCTTCTGATGCAAATGGAAGCTCTAGTACTTTGGCGGACACACAGCCGTAGTCGACAGCCTGTACTAGTGGAATTACCTGGAAACGTTGTCTGTCTTTTCACCCCTCTCGTTTCTTTGCGTCAATCACTATGAAGTATTTAAGCCGTGAATTTCGTCGTCAGTATGTCTCATCTTTTCTTGATAACGCACAGAGGTTGTGGAGTCAATCCATTTGTCCTATTTCTCAGAGCCTCAGGAAACCAGCTCAAGGTTGCTGTTTGAAATGCACATCTGCAGGCTGTGTAAATAAATTGCCATTTGAAAGTATCTTCTTCGTGCTTGGGTTTAGAGACCGGGCTTTGTGCGCATTTGCATTTGCTTTCACTTGGGAGATTCTTTACATGATTGATCATCAGGTTGATTTGAATGAATTCATTAATAGAAATATACAGAAACCTAATTTCATCTTGTCCTGGGAATCTTCAGAACAATGAAACTTTTACAAAACCAGTCTTTATGTTTTCCCCTGATGGAGACCGAACATTGTCAAATCGATACGTATTACTCTGGGAGAGATTGTGAATACCAGATCTGTTTGGTACCAACCGTTCTGCACCTCTGCATGCTGTTTATCTATATGATCTCAAATGATTGTGTTTGTTCACCTTTGTTTAAAAAAAAAAAATCGTGTAGACGCCATAATTAATTTGCCACAAGTGAAACATTCAATGATGTTGACTTTGGTGATGTTAATTCATGAAACTTTCAAAATACAGTGGTGTCCAGCTGCTCACTTTTAATGACTGGCAGTGAGTGCATTATGAGGTCATGTTTTGATCCATACCTCTCAAATTAAAAAGATTGGATGTCTAGTCTTCCTCTCAGTAATGTACTTTTTAAATGAGTACAATTAATGATTTTCCTAATGCATACATTTTCACAATCAAAGTACTGTGATAGAAGAAGCCGGAGCTTTAAAACCTACGGCAATACTTTTATCAACAAAGCCAAATCTGCTTTTAAAAATACTTTTCTATTGAATTATTCTTTAATCAATTCTATTAGCATCTCATGGGGCATACCTTTCTTTGAAGGGTTTTAATAATGACTGCACTGGCAAACATTAAGCTATTGACTTATGTCCTTTGGAATGGGCTTTTAATGGGAAATATCTGCTCCGAGGGCGTATTGGGCCTGAATCATCATTGCGGTTTGAAGTAAAGCTCTTTGTTCAGTAGTTATTGTATGAGTTTCTGAGGGCCTCCCCAGCCATAAATTAGTGATGACGTGTTTGCAGAAATGGATTTTAGATGGACGTTGCAGTAACTGATCTCACAGCTTTTTGGAGGGGTGGGGAGACGGACATGGCTAGGAGACGCTTGCACTCTTTCAGCACTTTTGTAACTCTCTGGCAGCCTAATGGATCACAAAGCCCTTGAATATGGCACTGTGCGTACCTCCCCAGGAGGCCTTTTGATGGAAAACATCCTTGCGAGGCTACAGTTGGCGCCTGGGCATCAGGAGCCTTTCAGACACCGCAGATTTACAGCCGCCTTTTAACAAAACCTTTTAATGGAGTGTGTTAGTGAAGGTGTTGGGTCTGATGTTTGGGCATTAACTGGTTAGGAGAAGATTTATGAGGTTTTGATTTGAAAGGACTTTTACATTATTTAATGTAAATACTGAAAACTTTTGACCATCTAAAATATGTTACCAGGATGCAATGAAATCAAAAACTTTTTGAAACGAAATTAGCGCATCTTTTCTGATAGTTCCCAAGACTCTGTCTCACAGTCCCACTGCTGGCTCTTTCTTTCAACAACTCTAACATGCTTTAAACACATCAGGCACCTTGTCATCTCTCCCATCTGCGCACTTTGTTATTTTCTGCCCTCTGTTGCTGTTGTTGGCTCCAGTGTCAGTTCCCAACTCGCTACATCTGTTGTCATTCTCTCACCCCTAGCAAAGTGTGACCTCACACTCCTGTTTGTGTGGAACGTTGTGCTTTTTAAAGAGGCCTCGTGCTCCCATTGGCTGTCGCTGTCAGGTAACGCCCCACGGCGCCGGCTTGTTGGAAGCCGCTCGTTCCTGGAGAGGCTCTCCGTAGAGGCCCGTAAATGTCAGACAGTCAAGGTCGAATGTGTTTGAAAATTGAGATGGTTCTGGTCTGCCAACGGCAGTCGAATTGAGAATTTATGACCATTGTTTCATGCTTATTTTTAATAGATGACTCATTTTGATCGTTTCCATTGTACTCTCTTCAGCTCCCTCAACGTTATCTTGTTCCAAACAGGCTAATGGGCACATTCTAATGAAACACATCTGTTCAATTGGCTTCCTCATTGTGTGATCAATGCTAAAGCTGTTAATTAATGATTAGTGATGGGAAAGCCTGGACGTCTTGCAGACTCTGCTGCTGATTTCGACTTGATCGATATCTGTGGCATTGACGAACGGATTGAGTGTCTTGTCGATCTGGCCGTTCACACTGTGAACAACAGTTGTATGTGCCACTTCCAGCTGAATTTCTTTTCTACTCAAGGCCGCACGCACACGAATTGGAGGTCAGTGTCAGTCAGCTTCAAAGGAGAAAAGAGTGCGATGTAGTCTTTTCTCATCTGGAGTCCTTCACTGGAGTTCACCTTCAGCCTGTTTAGTATGCCATATAGGTGAATGCGGAGCTGGTTGGCTCCTATTTCCTCACCAACCTGTACAGTCTGCATCACGAAACCAGCCATAGCTGTAAAACAGATGAATGGACGAGGCGTTTAAAGTTTAATTTAATCACTCGACAAACAATAAGAACCGTTTCTTTGAATTTATTGACATTTTTTCCTACTTAACATTAAAATTAAACCTGTGTAAAATTTAAGCTCACACAGACCTGATAATTCAGGGTTTCAGATGGAAAAAAAGTACAAAGTTGTCATTAGTTACTAAAATGAACATTTAAGAGCCTAATTAATTTTTTAGATGACAAATTAGAGAATTGATTGATAAAGGTGGTTGTTTTAGTTTATTATGCATCAACTAGCCTTATTTATTATGTAAACATCTATGTAATATAAAATGTATGAATTTACATGATGTATTATATACACCAATATTATTTATAAAAATATATTAATTTATTTTAATAATTTATTTTATATAATTAATTTTTTTCTTCAAATGCCATTAAAATTACAAAGCTGTCATTAGCTACTAAAATTAAATTAACCAAACTATTTTTCATTACAAAATCACCTGATAAAGGTCATTATCAACTTAACCCTTCAGTTTAATATATATAAACTGTGCAAATATAAAATGCATAATGAAAAATTTATAAAATGGTGGCCAGTATAATTTGTAAATATTTGAATTATTATTATTTTTTTATTATTCAATTATCAACTATAATTGAATGCTACTTTGAATTTTTATTTGTGTTTTTATTGGGCTATTTTTAATGTAATTAATTTAATTGACTGAATTTAACATCAAGGGACAAAGTTTTCCAGAACAAAAACTTTCAGTTACATTTGGTGACGAGATTTAAAATTATTGTTGCAAATTTTATTTTTGTTGCGTTTTAGTCTGGAGCCCTGTGATTGTTTTCAATCTAAGCTAGCTACATTATTATTAAACTTGACTAATACGTTACTCTGTTCTTCCAGCTGTCCATTTGTTTGACAGTGGAGAAATGCATGCGTGAGCTGCCCTCATGAATCCTAAAAACGTCTTGGCTCCCATGCCTGTGAGTGGCCGCTAGCCCCTATTGGACACTCCGGCATTCCACCCTCATCTGCGTCCCTCCTCCCCACCTCCTCTCACCTGCCATTGTCCTCTCTGTCATCGAAGGGATAATTAAACCAATCTCCAGATAGGGTCCCAAGGTTCTGCAGGAGCGACCGTGTGCCAAAGCACGATGCCTGCTGACCTGGGAGACTTATTCCTCCACCTCCGGCCTCGATGATTGATGGATGAATCCGTCTTGAATGGAACTGCATATTTGCTCTTTTTGTGCGTTATCTAATAATGGATTGGCCATGCATATATGTGAGGGATTACTTATGCTTGGCTAAGTGAATTAACCCAAAACCACGGCCATCTGGCTTATGAAAATGAGCGAGGAGGGAGGGAGAAGTGCAGAAGTTAGAAACTATATTTACATGATCAATTTGCATTGCGCTTTCTTTTCGTTTGGCACCAATGTCCACAACAAAAAGTTACTGACTACCCACACATAATTGTGCATAATTTCCCTCTCTTTTATTTTTTAAAGAGGGACCCCTTGTTTGCCGAGTTCCCAGTGGAGGTCTTGGCCTCCTTTCAATAGCTAAATGAATTTGGTGCCTTATGCTCTCTCGCCTTTTTGACATAATTCGATTAGTGACCTCGTAAGGATGAATGTGACTGACCTCTTCAAACAGGTTCATGGGGCTTTAGTGGGACGGCCCGTGTCACATTAGACACCGCCCACCGCCCCCTCAGTCCCCCACTGTTGTCATGTCGCCACACATAGGAAAGGCATGATTAATGACCGGACATTGTCACAAAATAGACACACCGTCACCTTAACCTCTCCCTCTAGAAGCGGCCGGCTGGGTGGAGGGACACAAAGCATTGTATGACTATGGAGGAGCCTCACAGGAAACCGAGGTTTAGGGATGGCGCTTGCAGAAAGGGAATATTATAAAATGGGTTTATTAGAGATGTTTCCTTAAAGGAGCAAGGAAGGGCAGATACACGGGGCGAGAGCTTTGTCTTTTTGGGTTGGGAATTTTTTTTAAAATGATTTATTGTTGGACTGACACTAGATTTGTAACCCCGCTTATCTCTCCTTAGGCAGTTCAGGCAAACATTTATAGAACCTTACTCAAGTTTTGGATCACCTCATTGATCAAACCTGTGCCTTCAAATCCCGCTCTACACAAATCATGGCCGTTTCCATTTTCAACTGACTTTCAGAGCTTCATCTTGTGAGCAGATATTTAATGTTTCATTACAACATTGCCACCATTAATACATAGCCAGTTTTTCCCCCCCTGCTAATAATAGTATGGCTTATTAAATGAAAATGAACAATGGGCCTGCCAGGAAACCTGGTAGAATTTACCAAAACTGAGGAGAAGATAACCTTTTCTTAGTTTGTGTTTATATTAAACTTCTGAATACTAGTACAGGGAAATAATTAGCAACTAAAATAATAATAATAATAATATTTTTGGGGAAATATTACAATTTCATCATATTCCCCACCCAGGCAGGATTTGTATTGTTGTCATGATCTCAATTGCTGAGAAAAGAGATGGAAGATGGAGAAAACAAAATGCTAATTTGAACATAACAGAAAATTTTGAGTGGGCCTTAGTGTGCAGATCTTGCTGTTATGATTTTAGGGTGTTGTGGGTCCTTGCCAGGGCATTGCTATGTGGTTTCTAAGGCATTTTTATGTGGTGGCTAATGTTAGTGCTAGTGTTCTGGGTGTTGTTTCTGATATTTTGGTTCTTATCTCCTTCAGTGTAAGTCTAAGGTATTTTTTTTAATCTGATTTATCATCCTTTTAACTGATTTTATATATGTATGTGTTCATTTATTATTTTTTCCATAGTCATGGCCCTCTTAAAGGTCTTGGGCATATATAGTCCTTATATAATGTGTACCCAGTATATACACATATATGTATATTATATATAATTGCATGAATGATAAGAATAAATGACATTATAATGAATGAAGCTCCCAGTGTCCCTAGAGAGAAATATGCTTCAGGAAAAGATTTTCTCTTGAGCGGGATGAGAGAGAAGAGTTGTAGACTGAACGCTGTGCCACTTCTTGTCGTTCTATAATCCTGTTCTTATCAGCACAGCTGTCAGCCCCTAAATGAAGTCGAGCTCCTGAACTCATTTACATCTGTGACACTTTAAACCTTCACTAGTTCCTCTCACTACACGTCACACGCTGTCGAGATTTTCATGTCTCAAATGAATACACCAGTGTTTTCAACAGAATTCTTTTTAACTTTAAAAAATAAAAAGTCATTGTATACTTTACATGGAAAAAATGTAAATGGAGAATTCCCAGAATTCCCTGCATTGTTTCACATTCACATTTTTTTTACATCAATATGTTGGTATATTAACATTATAATCAGTTAATGAAATAGTTATATATTTTTTTTACTGTGAATTTAAGTTAAGTCTCTAAAACCTAATATGTTGCTAAGTTCTGACAACCACAGCTCTCCTCATCATTAGCATTTTGACCTCATTTTTAATGCATCCAGAATCTCCGCAGAAGATACCATGGATGGAAATGGCCTTGTGGTCATTAATATGTCTCTTTAGAGATTACCGGTCCTTTTTGTATTAAATCACTAATCATTTTGCTTTTATCATGATTGGTATCTTTGTGGCTCAATGGCCAGTGTGTGTTTCAATCTACTCCTACTGCTGTCTGTTCTTGGTCTTCACTTGGGGGCCAGATAAAGTATTTGACTGTCGACATTAAAGAGTCAAATTGCACTCCACCGGCTTTGTTCATGGCCAAATGATCCCAAAAGAGATTTGTAATGGAGTTCTTTTTTGCCAACGAGCAGCGCCTCGTTTCCTGTCATCTCCTCGCGTTCATTTAACAGTGGCCTTCTGAGCAAGTGTATGTGTGTGTGTTAAACAGTGTGTGGGCAGTCCATGAGACTGGTGCGGTAAACAGTCATCTGTCACTTTAAGCCATGTTTTTGTGTCCATTTAGGGAATGTCCTGACTCGGAGGCTTGTCATCTGGGATAGGCAGTCATTGGAAGGTCTTAAGCAGCTGTGAAATGTGGATTAGATCAGCTTATTTCCTTAGACTCTTCCAGTGGATCACTGGATTGCAGTAGCTTTGCTAGATTTTTTTTTTCATTTGAGAAATGTAAAATTACATTTCTGCAGTGTTACTTTGCAAACACGCAGATTAACCTTGTTCTCATAATATTCAAGAATTGCTTGGTGGACAATGATTGGTTTGTTGTTCGGTGTGATAGAATAGCCCTTAAATGTTCCTGCAGCTTAGAGTAACATTCCTGCTCAACTGATAGACGAACATACAGACTGTTTTAATGCTCATGGGAAAATTCCAGTGGCTAAAAGTAAAAACTAAAGTTTCACAAACACAATCAGACGTATAAAGTGTGCTTTATAATTGATAGTTCAATGGGTTCAGTTTTTTTTTTTTTTTTTTTTTTTTTAGTAGATTTGCAATTTAAATAAATGTTGTTCTCGTTTTGAACTTTCTTTTTTAACAAAAACGTATCCATAAAAAAAGCCACACATCTGTTTTCAAATGTTATAGTAATAAGAAATGTGACTTGAGTGCCAAATCAGCATATTAGAACTGATTTCTAAAGGACACTGAAGACTAGACTAATGCCTGCTGAAAATTCAGCTTTACCATCACAAGAACAAGTTACATTTTAAAAACAAAACAGAGAAGTTATTTTAAATTGTAATGACCATTCACAGTATTACTGTTTTATTTAGTTTTTATCAAATAAATGCTTTTGGGTTGCACTTTATTTTACAGTACATGTACTAACATGTACTTATAGTGTACTTACAGTGTATTTATCTAAGAAAGTTCTGATAATAAAAGGTAACTACATGGAGTAGGGTTAGGTTTAGGGGTAGGTTCAGGGTTAGTGCCTATTACATAGTTATTGTAATTACTATAATAAGTACATAGTATGTACATGAGGAACAGGACTGTAAAATAAAGTGCTACCTGCTTTTGAATGGTTTTGGAAAATGCTTTTGAATGGAAACCTTGGAAAATCAGCAGCTTGTTGTTCTCTTTTGTGGGCCGACTGAGGCTGACATTGGACCTGTCAGCTGATCCAGTAATAAATGCCCAGAACAATAGTTCAAATTCACATCTAAATCAAGCAGAAGTGGCAAATTTATATTACATTGTATTGTTAGCAAGTACAGTGAACCAAACAAAATCTCCTCAAAAGTTAAATATTTTGATAAGTTATTCACAGTTATTAAATTTTCTTATCTGACAAATCTTTTTCATGTATGAAAAAAAGATAAAAAAAATTACTATTTAATTTTACAAATTTTATTCATGTTTTTTTTAATAAAAAGCTTTGAATTATCAGTTCAGAAATAACATGCATTGTTTTATTTAAATTATTATGTACAATCAGTAACACTATTACACCATTTAAAACAGTCAGCAATTCAGCACACAACCCATCTCACCTCACTTTGTGCACCGGCAGTGATACGGAGACCTTGAGGCGTTGTTGTGACACTGCTGATGTTCAGATGAATGGTGACAACCAGTATTTAGAGCCTGCTGACACCACTGATTGTCCAGGACACAGTGGAGGCAGCCAGACACCTTCCAGATCGTCCCAAAGAGAGATGTAGAGGCTGCAGGGAGAGACAGGACCATGTTGTAGTTAAGTGTAAGTGTATTGATGCCAACTAAAGTGTTGCTTAAGAAGGGCCTGTAATTGGTCTCACAGTTCCTGCAGAAGGTCAAGCTGTCATTGCACTTTACCTTCAGCTTTACAATTCTGATTTTTGCATCTAAAAGCACCAATGCTTCTCCTGCCCTGTGATGGTGGAGGATTGTCTTAATGGACTGAGTCATTCTACTCAAGAAGTTCTTGAGTCAGAACTCAGGTGTGAGTCAGGTGTGCCATGCCTCTTTATTTATTTTTTTTTTTTTTAAATTATACACAAGGAGGCCCACACAGAATTTATGCACCCAAAAATTATCCAAATTCAAATGGCAATCATTTAAAAAAAGATGCATTAAATAACTGTGTAACACTATAAGGTAAATTAATTGACGTTTAGTTAATTCATTAGATCTCATGAGCTAACGATAAACATACAATTTTATAGGTTTTATTAATCTGTTAATGCCAATTCATTTATATACTGTTTTTCATTATTTTTGTTTGTTTATAATGCTATAATTTCATAAAATCAAACAATACAAATTGGGGGAGTTTTTAGGGTTTTAATATTGGGGGGCTCAAATAGTTGTATGTTGGCCAAATGTTGTCCTATCTTAACAAACCATACATCAATGGAAAGTTTAACACGTAAGACTGGTTTTGTGGTCCAGGCTCACATATTGTTTGTATACTAAAATAAGCAGAAACATAGGCCTATACAGTAGATTCTACATACCGGTACTCATCAAGTCAACCCCTGAGTAATTGAATTTTAAATCATTTTAAACATTCAGATCAGATTCATTAATATTAATTTAGAATATAGGCAAACCTAGATTACAATAATTGTCTAGATTAGTATAATGTTTGATGTGCCCCATTTTAATCCATTCCTCTTTTTTTCGTTTTCAAATGATAATAATAACAGCACATTAATCAGTCACTTTGCCACTTCTAAACATTACAGAAATGACATAAAGCAAATCCTTTTTTTCTGAGGCTAATAAATGTAAGTCTATGATGCAATCAGCTGCTGGGTCATTATTATTTATTTGAACAAAATAACTCCACGATGTTTCTCTGTCTCTCTCATTGATAAGACATTTAAATGAGTGGATTGTATTATTCCCGCATCAAATTAAACTGCATTTATGACAAAGAACTGAACAGATGCAGATATCATTACATTATTTATCTATCAATAAACGCACACCCTTTTTTTTCTCTGATGATAGCGGCTTAATGCTCCGCTGAATCGGATTGAAAAACACGCTCGTGCTAAATAACGCAGGCTAAAATATGGGGAATAGGACCCCAGACTTGCATCAATTTTAAAAGTTTTAAAGGGGAATTATGCGATTCAGCTTATCAGAATTTTTAGGGGACAGTATGACAGTAACCTAAATTAATAAATGCTGTAAGAGAATTTATCATTTTAAGTTAATATCTAATCCATTAGCAAACCTTTTCAACAATTTAATAGTTTTATACACTTTGGTTTTGTTATACAGTTTTAACATTGTGCAAGGTGACTGGAGTTCAATTCCTGGAATTCAATTTCTTTTATTCTTTAAGAAACCAAGTGAAACTGCAACTTAACTTGACAGACACAACTGTTGCTGGTATGAACACCAGACAACTGCCAAGACTCACGTTTTCCGAAAAGGTGTATGTTTTAAACATCACCATAAATTAGGTTTAAATTTATGTTTGAGGCTGGAAGTTGTATTATAGGTTTTTATCGTAAAGTTATTTACTAGGTTATTAAACCAATCCTGTGAAATATATACGCCCAACTAACAGTAGAGGTTCAAATTCTTCAGCTTTAAGAAGGTAACTTCTCTCGCTCTTTTAATGCTGAATAATGACTGTTACTTTTCTGATATTATCAGGACTTGAGTATCCAGACCAAGTGGCTTTATTTGACCTTTAACAGGTCTTCTATCCTCCTGCTTTCTTCAAATCTGAAGAGAACTCATATTGATTGGTCTTTTTCAGATAATCTCCCACTGGCAGTGGCCAGGCTCTCTGAAGGTGTTTCACTTTCATCAGGCAGTAGATTTTAAGTGAATGCTCTGTTGCGATTTCGGTGGAGCAAAAATACTTTCCTATTTCCATGCCAATAACACATTGACATTTAAACAGCCATATTTGTGTCGAAATAATCTGATTACATTTCCCTCTTTCGGTAATATCAGTAGGCTACATCAAATCAGCATACATAACACCAGTGCACCAGTTGGCATTACAGCATGTCTTCACCATCTGTCAGTTTTGTATATCTGGCGGGTCGCCTTACCGGCATGCAGATATGCGATTGACATTTAAACCTTGGCCCTAACACAAATGGGAATGCTAACCAGATCGAAGTTTGGCCACTGTCATGGAGAGCTAAAGGACGATTGTACTGCACAGGACCTTTCTTGGGGGAATGCAGTGATTATTCCCAGCAAGAGCAGATGTTCTGGACAAATACATCGTGGGTCGATGCACCGGCGGAGAACGGGCCGAATGAAGGGCACAGGAAGATATATCACCTTTTAAAAGATCAATTAAGCTAGTTAATGGTTGACAGGAATTAATGTCTCTCATTTAGTAAAGTCAATTAAATGGACGTTCCCAAAACATATGATGCTCTACATCAAATTATCATCGCTTGTTATTGCATTAACAGATGCTGGCTAGATGTAGGAATCCACTTCGCTGCAGTTGTAAGTCATTTTCCCTGTTAAATAATTCAATCCGCTCCACGGGCAAAGTGTCACTTGCTGTTGCCACCTTAATAGACAAGGCTTTGTTAACTTGTATTAATGTCGGATGATTTTAAGAGGAGATAGATGTAAGCACGCAGTGTGCTGTCGAGCAAAAAAATTGGATTCATTTAGATGATGGGTGACTGTAGTTGTTGGAGCCTCAGAGTTTCAGGTCGATGGTCATAATGAGGAGAAATACGAAGTCTTGTGTTTGAGAACTTTAGAATTAGAGAGGAAAATGGATAGAGAGAAATTGAGAGGTACATCGAGGACGGGAAATGAATTCTATGCCCCAACTTGACCTGATATTAAGATCTGTCTGAGGTGGACTGGTCAGAAATGGTCATCCGAGATACATTGCTGTTTGTTTTTGGTACTGACATGTCTCAAATGCCTCGCTTGTGTTCCCTTGTACCATATTTCTACTCAGGACAGTTCTGAAGGTCTTGAAATATGAGAAACATAACAGGGCAGCATATATATGGATTTCTTGATTCAAACTGATTCTGATTCACAAGCTGTTGATTTCATTTGATTTAGACTTAGTTTCTATTTTTTTTTGTTAAAAAGTCCATTTCAAAACTTTTTTATAAGCTCAAAATGTAATTTAAATAATAATAACACAACTATTTTTAATTGGTTAAACAATTTTTTTCCCAGCCCTAAAATAAAAGTAATTTAGCATTTTAGTGTCAGTCTTTGTCAATTTTATTTTTATTTTTTAAAATTATGGTTTCCTTTATTTTTTGGACCCTGTCATCCAGTTGGTTCTTCAAACATTTGCTTTGACTCCTTTACCACATGATCAGAGAGACAGCGGAGCACATGTGGCTGTGGCTTCATGACCAGACCGCAGCTGTCTCTTCAAGACATGCATAAGGCATGATGAGATTTCAGCATCTCCAGTGCAAGCTTGCAGGAAAAACAATGTATCTATTTTTTAAAACTTGTCTGTCCTTCTTTGGTTTGCAGTATGTATGGCAGAAGAGAGGAGAAGTGTATGGATGGATGCAAACACTGAAAGGTCACAGTGATCTGTGATGTTTAATAAAGGGGCTCTTCAAACCTTCAGCACATACAAATGGAAGTACAAGCAAATGCACACACACAGTTCTGCACGTTCTGAAAGCATACTTTATTCTGTATCATCTGTCTTGATAGGATTCATACACACACTGGTGCCCTAGGCCTGACATTTTGACCTCAGTTTCTCTTTTGCTTCTAAAAGGCACACAGTGAGGCATCAAAGCTTTGATGTGCAAGATGTGTTGGACTGAAAACAATGTGCGGAAGAAGAACAGAAAGAAAATGGGTCATTAGTAGCATTTTCTGCTATTTTATTTTGGAAAATTTTGCGCTGAGCTGTGGGAAAAGGTTTTGCAGTGAACGCGAGGCCAGGCAGAATGGGAGCAAACACATCACACGCTTGGGAATAGATATGCTAGGAGTTGATGACTACATCTTCACTGCAAGGTGAAACAAAATGAGATCAGAATAAGATGGTGCTTTTAAAGTCAGCTCCCTTGTGGCTCTTTTGGTAAATTAAACTCTAAAAATAATTGAATGACATGTGGCTTCTGCATTTGCCAGTAATTGCTTTTTCTTGTGAAATGCAACTCTCATTACCTTATTTTAGTTGCTCTTATACAATTTTATGATAAAAAAAAAAAACAGAGCAGCTGCATTATTTTTCATAGTATTCATTGTTTTAAAGAGCTAGGGTCTGTCATTGTTTGTGATAACAATGCCTGACATGATCTCTACTATTCCTTTGCTTAACAAATTGAGGGCAAAAGTTGAAAAGATGAAAAATGTTTGCCACTTGTTAAAAAAGGGGGTCAAAGGTCTAAAAAAATGAAAAATGTGTGCTTAAAAAAGGTCAGGTGTCTAAATATATGAAAAATGTCTCCTGATTGCTTAAAAAGGGGGTCAAACATCCAGATTGTCAACCAATTTTTCATCTTTTCAGGCTTGTGACCCTTGTTTCACCTGCTTTTATCTGACCCCTGATCAGTCATGGCTTTCTTTGACTAAGAAATTGGATGTTACTTGGTCATCTCATTTGCTGTAGAGTATTTAGCCTGATATGTTTCAAACTCATCCTCATTAGGTTCATAGTTTAAGGTTTTTAATCCTTGTGTCTCAAGTGAAGTGCCCTATTCAGGGTAGAATTTCAAGTGTGCACTAGCCTCATGGACATCAGACCTGATCAGTGGTTTTCTCAGGGTGAATGAGGTCATCTGTAAGCCCCAACAATGTTTTGACAATGACGCCAGAGTTGAGGTCATTGTGTTAAAAGGGTCAACACAGGTCACCCCCAGTAGCAGCCACTCAACTCGCTCTCCCCCAATACTTGAGGTTAGTGTTCTGAATAGGTCATTCTAACTGAAGAAAACAAATTGCTGTGTGCACTCCCATCCAGCTGATTTGCTTTCACCATACAGCACAAGATATTAATATTTCAAGCCATTTTGCTCATAGTTCAAGCTATAAAAAATTCTGATGGTGTTAGGAAATCTTGAGTTACTGCATGCAGAACATCCATAAAGGGAATGTGCATGCTTAAACACTCTCGCACACCTGTGCGCTTTGATAATTAAAACTGCTGTGATCCCATTTTGGCTTGATGCTGCTTTATTCCTAGAGTTCTGGTCGACATCTCGCCTCCAGAACGAATGATATGTAAGTTTCAACAGCTGGTGTGAGTTGAGTTGATATTTAAAAGAGTATTACAAAGGGAATTTAAATTGGAGAAGGAGAAACATTATTTTGGACAATTTAAAGGATAGAGAAGAAATAATGAATAATTCTGAGTAATTGGATTAGACTGTAATAATGTATTTTGGTAATTAAAGTTTAAATGTATTTTTTGTATATACCGAACACAGTTTTCTTTCATATGTCTGCATTTTAGATTATTTTCAGATGTAAAATCAATAGTACAAAAGCATCTTTCATCAGAAAATTTTAAAACATAAAGGCTCAATCAAAAAAAAACAAAAAAAAAAAAAACAAGAAGAAAAAGGCTTCAGATTTTTTAAGAAGTGAGTGAAACCTATTACTCAGCATTTAAAACTCGCTGATACCGTCAGTCAGGAAACCACATAAATAAATGACAAGGCAAGTTGTGGAACATCAACAGCATTCACATATGTGACCCTTGCTGAACCGTATGCTCACACAGTGTGTTTACTTTAATTTCTAGCTTATGTGGTATATTTAGTACACAGACTATTGAAATATACTTATGGTTTGGATCAGATTTTAGTTTTTAGAGGCACTCTCAACTGCAATTAAATCTCAGGGTGTGTGCATTTATGTGTTTGCATCTGTGCGTATTTGCAGACTTGTGGACCACATAAGCATAAATATGTTATGTAGACATGCACCCATGTGCTCATGCGAGCCACCTGTGTGATTCATACTGTGATATGGGGGATGTGCCATCAACCTAATGCTACACATACACATCAACATCCAGCACAGTGTCTCTCCAACGGCCTCATTTAGCTTCTGTGCCATACTCTCTGATATTTCCCACTTGGGCCAATCAGATAAGTCATACATGGCTTAACCACACAAAAGAGCACTTGGAAGCCCAAGCGGATGCTGCACATGGAAAAGGCTCCAGTGTGCTTTAGATGAACACTTTTGAAACACAGAATGGTAAATGTAAAGCTAAGAGGGATTAAACATAAATAGAAAGTTTTCTTTTGGGGAAAAGGAGACCATCAAGTTGGGGTTTTATCCACTTTTATTTTGCAATATGACCAATATCCTATCATATTCAAGTGTGTATGAAAAAAGTTAAGTCACTGATTTATTTTTTTGAAAAAGCTAAATACAATAAGCATTGGATCAAGGCACATACAAGGACTGGCCAAAGGGCATTCAATGCACTTTGGTCTTCAGTTGTAAAGAACAATTTAACTGTGGCAACTTAAATGTGACTTAAATTAGAAAACAAAAAAAATTATATGAACAAAAAAATAGTTGACACTTTTTTATATTCCAAATAGAAAAGAGCCCAAAGGTGTTTCTTACCATATGCTTTCTGCCCACAACGTATTCCTTTTTAGGAGGCAATGCTTACATGACATGGTTAACTGTACTGGGGGGTACGGTAAATGCTGCTTTCCTTTACTGAATGAGTAATATTAAGTTCTGTGTTGTGGTTTTGCCCATCCACTTGGATTTGACTGCGAAACAACCTTTCATTTGATCTGTGTGCTTCATTTGCAAAGGATTTAGGATTCTGTGCTGTGTTGCTGACTCCTCCAGAGAGGAAGTAATAGATATCTGCTTCCTAAACATTGCATTGATGTAAAGTCTGGCAACATTTTGGAATGGGCAACCAGGGTTCCTAAACAAAATCAGAGGTTTCTGTGACACCGGAGAAAGTCTGTGCCTGCCATCCGTAGAATTAACAAAACACTTGTGTCTTTATTTCCTTTGATCAGTCACCTGTGCCCTATAATCTCACAGCCTTGTTTATTTATGTATTTATTTTTTCCACTGATGTAGCGATAATTTTGACCTGTGCTTTTACTACATGGTTTTCTAAAATCTGATTGTTCAACACAGCAATGAAAACCCACTTTCACAGTTGACAAGTCATCATATCTCACAAAGTTTTTTTTTTAATTGTTCTAAAACCATAAGTAAAGGAAGTACAGTACAAATGACTACAAATATCTAAAATATAGAATTGCAGTTTGTGGCAGCATACACCGACAGCTCAGTGATGGCCTGCAATCGGAACCTTTTTCCTTTTAATAAATCGTCCTTAAATATAAATTATATGGCAAATGTACATAACGATGCTTTCTCAGTCTTTTCAATCCAGTGTTTTGCAAAAGACCAAGCAGTCTCGGAGTCACTCATTTGCAATAAAATGTCTTTGTAATCCGCGCACACTATCATGAATGAGAGTAGTCTGAATCTGGTATTCCACTGTCTCTGTAGCTTCTGTTGTTGATGCTGTTTTCACTGTGCGGACTCTTGTAAAGACTTAAGCCATTAGGAGGAAAAATTGTGTGTATCACAAACTCCTCCTTGGAAACGGGCATGTGATTTATGGGAATCATTTGAAACGAGGTCTCTCTAATCTCCAAGATGGAGTTGTCCTTCTTTGTTCCAGCTTCGGCGTAATCGTCCTTCTGCCTGCGTCCTTTGTTGTACGTGCAGTTCCTGGAAAATAAGGAACCATTCCTGTGGACGTACCAGCACACCAGGGCCAACATAATGATAGCCAGAAGGGCCACCGCCCCTCCAATGATGGCAGCTAAAGGCAGATTAGAATTTTTGTAAGGCTCTTTCTCCTGCTCTCTGTTCAAGGTAGTGGTGGGATTGTACGGTTTCAGCGAACCAGTTTCTGTCTCTATGCAAACAGGTGTCTCATCTGACAGGTAAATGTTACTCGTCTCCATAGGAACCATGCATATCCGATAAGAGGATTCGGGCTCCAGAGCCGTGAGCAGGTACTCTGTTCTCTCCCCTTGGACAATGGTTTCCGTTATAGATCCGAAAGCAGGACTGTGGCCCAGCTTTAGCCAGCTGAGCCTCAGGGCTGTCATGGGCTGGGATACTCTCCAGGATATGTGCACCGTCTCTGCGCTACTGGATTTGATGCTTATTGTGATGATCTTACGACTGGACGGCGTCGTGCTACGATAGTTTCTTCCCAGCTCTGGACCCTTAACCACAGGTCTTTTAGTTACATATAAGGGCCACTGGGGTCGAGAGGGTGGCAGAGTGTTTGAGACTGTGCTGGTCTCATACGTGGTTGGGATCTCGGTGTCTGAGCAGCCAAACAACTCTGTGGATAGGTCTTTGATGGCCATCCCTTTGACCTTATCAGGACCTTGGCACATGAGGCCACGCACGTTGACCTTAGACGGAAGACTGCGCAACCAGTCACGAACCCACTTCATCCTGCAGTTGCAGGACCAGGGGTTGTTGCGCAGGAGCAGCTGGGTAAGGTTATCCAGGTCATCAAACACCCCCATGGGCAGACTGCTCAAGTTGTTGCCTGACAGATCCAAACGGTACAGCTGTCGCAGAAAAGCAAAGGCACCTGCTGGCACATGATTGATGTGGTTGTCTTGAAGATTTAGCTTTTCCAGGCTTGAGCCCGGTAGGTTGGCGGGTGGGGAAGTCAGGGAGTTCCGTACCAAAGAGAGCTCGGTCAGATTGACTAAATTGATCAAGGCCATCTCCCCAATGCCCCTGTTGTTCAGGAGGTTGCCGTCCAGAACCAGTCGCTTCAGATTTATAAGATCCTGCAGGGATGCCTCAGAGATGGACGAGATGCGGTTGTCGTCGAAGCGAAGCTCCTCGATCGTCATTGGCAGACCGGAAGGTATGGTGCTGAGGTGGTTACGGGACAGGAAAAGCAGCCTCAAATGGTTGCTGTCCCGGAACGCACCCTCTTCAATGCTAACAGCTGACACGGAATTGTCATCAAGGTGTAATTCCTCGATGAAGGGAATCTGTGCCAGGGAGGCATGGGTGATCATCCGGATATTGTTCTCCTGCAAATGAAGTTCCTTGACATTCAGCGGCAAGTTGGTGGGGAACTCATCCAGATTGTTGCAGTACAGGTAGATCTTTTCGACATTGTTTAGCTGTCGTAGATCTGTAGGGATCCCTGCGCTTTTGATGCGGTTGTTCTGGAGAAAAAGTACAGTAGCATCCTCTGGGATGCCCGAAGGGATGTAAGTCAAATCCCGGTCATTGCAGTATATGAAAGTCCCATCGCACCGGCACTGTGAGGGACAGGAGGCTGAGGTCACCAATGGATTAGCCAGGCCAAGCAGAAGCCCGGCTCTGATGAAGAAGACGAAGAAGGACTTGTAATTGTTTGCCATCGCTAGTGTCCTCCTTGCAGTGGTTGCCCTTAGAGGAAAAAGAAAGGAAAAAAGTCAAATTTATGCCGTCTGAAGAAAAGTCAGTGTCCTGCTCTAATTGCTGTTTTATGTACAGTGCCTGCAGCGTCTCTTTCATTGTAAATGATTCAATTTAAGATAACAATAAAAAAATACAATATTTCGGCTGATGAATTAATGAAAAGAGGCTATTAACATTTTCAGCAACATGAACAAATGAAACAAGTATGGTAGCGAAACATGCCTGGGGTGTTTATCTTGATTGAAATCAGTTTGATATGAAAACAATTCAAAGTAGTGAAAAAAGGAAAAGGGGATTAGAGGAGAAAAAAATAAGAGAAAAAGGGAGGACTGAGAGGTTCAGAAGCAAGTCTAATTGAAGAGGAAGGATATTCCCAATCAGCCATGGATGTAGATAACAAATCCTTAAACCTGCTAGCTTTCCTTGAATGAGATGCCTGTGTGTGAGAGGTTTTATCTTTTGCTGTGTGTAATGTAATCGCAGGCTCATGTTGTTTTACACATTTCTGCTGTTAGCCAGTGCATTTCAAGGCTGCTTTTCATTGCTAAAAACTGCTGGCCGAACACAGTCAGGCCTTGTTGATTAAACATTGGAAAATTGGCTAGTCTTTTTGCATGATTTTGGGGTATCATATATGTATATATTGCATAGTAAAATACTATTGTTTAGATATAATATTATATAATATATAACAATTTATATATATTTATGTTATTTAATGTTACATTTTATATATTGTAATTATATTTGTTTTAATATATTTTTAATAATATAATACATATAATTGTATATTTTATTTCCATAGGCTATTGAAGCCTATGGAAGACTCTTTTTTTTAAACTATTTTGATTGATTTTTTTATATATATATATTTTTTTCTCCTTAACATTTTTCTTCTCATGACTTCTTTATTTATAAAACAGAAAAAGGCACTTAGCAAGCCATAGCAAGATCATCCATATTTGTCATACCTGATTTAGAAATGCCAGTTAATCCTCTGCAGCCACCCAAAATCCAATGAGGCTTTAAGATCTCCTTTCTATTCTTTCTGAAGATGTTTGTCCGTCTAGTCAAAGGGGTCTCTTTGGTTATATCCTGACCAGGCTGGTATTTGTTGAACTGATCCTTATTTGTACTGATGACCTCCTGTCTTGTATTGCAGCATCCACAGTTCATGTAATCAAAGGCTTTGCCATGGTAGATAAACCTATAAAGCAAGCAGCTCCGCTTCCAGACAGACCTCAGGCAGACGCCTTCTGTGCAGGCATGCGATTTCAGTGAACTTAATCACAAAAAAAGACTAAAACAAAAAGAAAGGAAATAAAAAAGAGAGCAGAATCCTTTTATTTTAAGTTGCGATTCCTAATCAGACCCTTTTGTGCAGTCCACTCTGAGAAATGAACTGCTCCTGTCTCTCCCAAAGCAGACTGGTCATGGCGTAAAGACCACTGTCCATCTGCAGTACGGGGGGCTCAAATCCAGGGCGGTTCGGTTCTGAAGTCAGGCTCCAAAGTCAGCCCCGAATCCTGTAGTCTTACTCCCGACACGAGCATGAATAAAGTATCCAGCCTCGTGGCTCGAAAGCAGAATCTCCTGTGCTGTTGTGACACTCCTCCTTCCTGGATCTCGTTTCACGAACCTGTGCCCGATGTGCAGATGCCCACTCCTTCTCACATGCTGAACTTCCTACTGGGAGGGATAGAAGAAGGAAAATAACTCAATCAGAGCAAGTTCTTTTATTATTGACATCATATGACATCTGAATACGACATAATACCAGAAAAGGTACGTGGGCCTGTTTAGAATGAGTTATTGACTGTGCATAATATGCTGTTAGGCAGCGTTTATTTAATACTGACATGATAGTGCCAAGGCTGAGATTGAGTCAGACAGCGATGCAGCCAGCTGCAATTGGCCACTGTCCTTCAAACAGAGCCGTTACACGTCACCATCGACAGTACATTGACGTAAACTGATAGCTTTTTTTAGCTTAGGTTTTCAAGGTTTGCACCTAACATAAAAAGAGCATCACAATGGATTTTATTTTTATGGATAGTAACAGCCTGTCGATGGTTCCACTGCATTTGAGACAGATGGAACGAAGGGAAAAATAAGAAGGGTGTGTGGTTGAGATGGGAATTTAAAGTCCCTTAAGCTTATTGGGTTTCTGTGTATCAGGGGATTTCTTTGCCTCTGGGTAAATGACCACAGAGAAAAGCCCCTGGCCTGCAGTCCTTTGATAGTGGACACTGGTTGTGAAACCTGGATTAGTGGAGATGTTGTGTGGATTTTTATAAAAAACATTTCTTTTTCCTCGCCTTAAGCCTGTGCTGCCGGGATAATCGCACTCCCTGTTCTGTCTGGCACTAACCCTAACATCCCTCCTCTAGTGTTCTCTATGGTGATGGCTGAAAAGAATTCCTTTGCATAAGAAAAGTGACCACAGTTTGGGTTCGCGACAATGGCCGAAGACCGCTTCCTCCCGCCTGGTGACGTTCTCCACCGAGCTGTGCTTTTAAACTGGCTGAGCACGCTCTGGAAGGAAAGGGTGAAGGTAAAAATAAGAGTCATATTGAAGCATATTGCTGCTGAGGTGTCAAGCAGCCACCAAAGGTCCCTTGGGCTGCCCCGACAGCGCTTGAACACAACGCCCTCGCACTGCTCAAAAATGTACATGTGAGATGTCTTGCACTCATGAATACCCAAATGGGCCTTACCCCCTGGTGGCCCCAATGAGATGTCCGTGCTGCACATACAATACTCTAATTTCCAACAATATATATTTCCTGCCACGTAGACTGACAATATATATTTCTATAACTGACAGCCATCACCACGGTCTGTGCCCTTGCCTGAAATCCTTTCGCTGACCTGCAGATAGTAACCTTCTTGTAGAACACGTTGAGGTATGACAGGCAACTTTGAAGCAGTTGTTTGAAGGGACAAGGAGAGATTAGGGAATTGAAGGCCCTGTAACTTGATTACAGGTCTCGCCAGAACAGTCTAATAATACACAACATCCTTCTGTTGAGCCTGAGTGCTCCGTGTGCATGCTTTTGTGTTAGTAGATTACCAAAAGCTCGCAAACAGCAGCTGTGACCCAACTTTAAGGACAGGTGATGGTTGACTGTGAGATTTCAGTACACTGACATTGACTAAGTTGCTTCCTTTTTGTTAAATCCTGAAACATGTGGAACGATTTGCTTCATGATTGCCAGATATATTGAAGAGGAAAATGAGTATTTGCAGGATTGGTGAATGGTTGGTTAGCAATCGGTGTGCAATTTTCCAACTGCTCCGGGGAAATGTTGTATTGATTTGGAGAGTTGTGTGTGTAAAGCAACTTGCCATTTTTCCAGAAGTCTGACAAATAACAGACTGCAAAATGATGTGGAAATGGAATTGCTCTTGCTGTATGTACTATACTCAATGTAAATCAGTTCCTAGAACAGGGCAAAAGCAAGCTGGCTAAATAAAAGCCATTTTTGTCTGCCAAGATACTTTGCTTGAAAATATCAGGGTTCACTCACAGGCGGACGTGTATTTCATGATATTTCAGCTGAGATCATATACGCTTCACCTAAAGCTTGTCATGCTAGCTCTCAATGGGTCGTGCAAGCCTTGATCTGGATGGATGATTGGCTGCATTATCATTTCTTTCTATTTCCCTTGGCTCCTCAGATTTCACTGAAGTGCCAGTGGTCTATTATTCATTACAAGTTAAGCATGAGAACCCTGGCCTTCGTTCTTCTGCTTTACTGAACTTCTTTCACTTAGAATTATTAGCTTTTCCACATTTTGTTAAATCTTCAAGCCCCCTACTCAACCCACTGCTCATAGCCAGAGAGAAAAGGCCACTGAATGTGACGGGCACCTCTCACTATCGTTCTAATAGGACGTATTTCCTGTTAGGAGATCGTTCTAATGGCTGGGCCTGCTTCTGCTCCATTGCTCTGCTTGATATTCAATTGAGCATCCTGCTTAAAACGAACACAGCCAAGACTACCTTTTGCTCGTTTACAGTCTTGATTTCAGAACATCTGAGTCTGAGAAATGGGGCATTTAAGAGAGAAAAAAAAAATCATATTTGAATGTGATTATGCAACATAAAAGTGCAGAGAGAATATATTTTTTAAAGTTTTGGTTTTGCCAAAATTTCAATTATTTTAAAATCTTAATATATCTGAAAATTGGAATATTAAATACAAACAAAAATTTCTATAATGACAATTCTTTTATTTGAGGTTTTCTGCATTTTTAAATAAATTAGAGTAATGGTTCAGATGACAAACACTGCACTGTTCATCATTTTTAAATATATATTAGTTCCCAAAAATGCTGTCATATTTTATCAGTGCCCATGCATGAACAAAGACATTTAAGATGAAATAAAATGTTCTTCTTCATTGGTAGGTCCTGAGCTGTGATCATGAAAAACAGCTTTCTTGTTTTCCACAGATAATAGATTCTGAACCCAAGATGGGATTTGAACTAAATGCCTCTCTTTGTCATGTATCTCATGTCCATAAAGCCAAATCATGCCTCTCTGAGCCCAGTGGGCCGAAAGATGAAATTCCGTCATATTTGGAAACGAGAAGAAAGGTTTGGGCATGGTTTTAACATTAATTTCAGAGCAGGCTATTGTGTTAAAGGCTCCCCTCTGTGTTCGGTTTTGGGGCAGATGATCCGCAGGTTTGTCCCTGGCTGGTGTTCAGGCAGTGAGAGTGGATTCTAGGGGAGACGGGGGTCTTTTTCTTTTGTACTGCACTGAAAAGAAAGTGGTCTGTGGCAGCTGCACTGCTTTCCCCACTTGGGGGTGGTAGGTGCTTCTGTATCAGGCCTGAGCTTGTCAGATACACACACACACAGACACTTGGAGGCTGAACTGGCTCTTTAATTACCACATATGTACCCCCTGCTATGGTACAGTGGGCAGCAGTTGCCGGACAAGGGCAAAAAGGGGTGGGTTGATTTACTGCACTGTACTTTTCCTGTTTCCACTCCAAACAGGGGTAAATTGTATCTGTAATAAAGCTAAAATTTACAGTTCTTTTTCAGCTTGCACTTTCTTTGTTACATAATTTGGACGGTATATTTAAGATCTAAAACTTGAACGTTTGAGGAAAGAAAGTTTAGGCTTGTTTTTCAAATGTACGTTTTATAGAATAGCCTCACTGAGATTGGCTGCCTACATGAGTGGAGAATTCTGTGAGAACGATTTGTTTTTGTCCTCTGCACAAAAGGGTGACAGACTTTTTTCTGAAGGCCTGAAAGACATGACCATTTCATGTTGACTCTGAGTGAATGCCACGGACCACTGGGTTTAGCCTCCGGCATTCGTTGCTTGAAACAAAAAGTGCTATCCGTCTGGCTGCCAATAAACATACACTGGATGTATAGATATTTGCGTTAAAATATAAAGAGTTGGTTAATTTGCATTCCTGTGTATTATTATCTAAAGAGAAACTTCTATTTATGTCTTGTAAAACATGGAGGTGTGGTATTTGAAAATTGCTGATACTAATTGTTTATGCAAGTGAAAAAGACTGACACAGAGTGCTTTGACACATCCAACAAAGAACAATGGGTTAGTTAATTTTATCACCCTCCTTACAAAGTCACAACAGACCATTTGTTGTTCTCTGCTATTGTCATGCTAAGAAACTAATCTATCCGAATACACAGTCTTTTAGTGCATTTGCACATGTGAAGCTCAAAGCTAAGAAAAACAACTTGCACTTAGTACATTAGGGATTAAAAAAAAGGCCCTGTTCACTTGAATCTCTAGCATACTTGTCCAATGTGAATCCTCTTTAACAGTAGTCTTAAACTGATTGAATCAACTCTGACTGAAGGCTTTTGCTCTTATCATTATCTTTCAGTTCCTCTCTCTTTATCTGCACAAAAATGTTATTTCAATATTTTTCTGCCTAAAAGATATGAAAGCTTATCTTTCAGATAACTTGGAAGGCTACTTAAAAGATTGGAAATTCGTTTGATGGAAAAATC
This sequence comes from Carassius auratus, assembly GCF_003368295.1. Taxonomy (NCBI): domain Eukaryota; kingdom Metazoa; phylum Chordata; class Actinopteri; order Cypriniformes; family Cyprinidae; genus Carassius; species Carassius auratus. Next base: position 10,322,333 of record NC_039255.1, read on the forward strand.
CTGAAGCAGCTGACAGCCTCAGATCTCCTGACTGCGCCACACGCTCACTTCTCTCGCTGAAAAGCACAGGGCGCACATTTATTGCGCGCCAAACTCGTAGTCTGTTGAGTTTTCGTTAGTATTCCAAATGAGAACGCGACCCTCATAATCAACAACGAAGCTGTCTGCGCTGCGAGCGGCCGACGCCAGCGGCTTCGATAATGGGACAATTCTAGATTTAACGCGTCGCGCGCAGTGTACACGGACGGAGTGTCACGCGCCGCATCCCCGATTCCCTCCTTCTTTATTCCAGTCACTCTCTCATCACTCTAGAGCGCAGGTTGGGAATTATTAATAGATATTTCCTCATTTGGAATTGACGTCTGCTAGTTTCGTTTGCGGTAAAGCCTGTCACACAAGAACAGATTTAAGACATAGCGCGTTAAGTTTATTCGTTCCTGTTGATTGCACGCGGTAGAAATACAAGCTGCATTACGCCGCCCTCACACCCCAAACTAGGTTTTTAAGGACTCCATATCAGTATTGACTGATTTAGATTATGCTGATGGTAATAATAAAATGCAAGTTGTGCGTTCTTAGGGCGTTTATTCGCGCGCACCGGCTTTGAGATTTAAAAGGATAGTTCACCCAAAATAAAAATTCGACCGTTTTCTCACCTCCAAGTTGTTCCAAACCTATATGACTTAACAAAATCCTATGTAAAATAAGCCAGTAGTCACATGTGTTAGATAGGAAAAAAGATACATTGAAAGTGAATGGTGAATGTGGCTGAAGTCTTAACATTTCTCCCATTTCATGTTCTAGGAAAGAAAGTCATAGAGGTCTGAAACAACACGAAGGTTATTAAATTATGCCAGCATTGTCTTTTTTTAAACGCTAATTTTTGTTTTAAAATTATTTCGGAAATGCATGCTGAATGCTAAATGACAAACTAAAGGCCATGTATGCAGGCATGCTGAATTTCATGACTACGGTACTTGTGAGTTTAAATTACTATTACATCCCCCTCAAATCCCTAATGGTCTGCCTACATTACTAATAAAACACCTTCTGCTGTTGGAAATAAATAACAATGGATTTGAAAGTTTAGAAGCAAAGTCTACTGCTTGAAGCATTGTGAGTGACTGGGATTTAAGGGATAGATGCAAATTTTCTCTATGCAGGGTTTTAAGGTATTTGATAACATCAGAGTGATGAAACGAATAAGGTAAAGGGTTAGAAACAGCCCCCCTCCCCAAAAAAATAAATAAGGGGAAGCCCATAACAAAATACACTTACCTCCCAAAGCAATAATTCAAAAAGGGAAATAAAAAATATATATCCTCAAAGCATAAAGTCAGTCCGTAGGTTAAATCCAATGCGGTGGAGGATGATTTCATTTCCCAAAAAGAGCCCAGTGTAAGAAAGGCTCAGTAGCAGCAATGGTGCGAATAGCAGGGTGTGTTTTTAAGTCCACACACTTGATCACATACACACACACATACACTCCTTTGGCTCCGAGAGAGACAAGATAGAGAAGTCGGCAGAGCTGGTCAGCTGCCTGGAGCTCATTACAAGTGTGAGGTTGCATCTGCCTCCAGCTCTGCTTCAACACAGCGCTGATGTCATCTGGGGGCGGAGCTTGTGCCCCCCCCCCTCTTTTTCTCTGTCTCTCTCTCTCCCACTTCCATCATGCTATATTTACTGTGGACGCAAGGGGGAGCAGGAGAAAGAAAGATGAGTATTGAGCAGCCTTGAATGGGCAGCTTGAGTGGGCACTTCATGTGTTTGTGTTGAAGGCCACCAGAAGCATTATGTAGGTGAGCGTTATAAGAATGAAGTAATAGAGTTTATATGTTAGAGATGCTGAGAAAAGGCTTAGCAATCTATCAGCCCTTGTATGCGCTTATTTAAATCGGAACAATGAACTTTCTTTATTTTACTGATATGTGTCTGTAAGAGAGAGAGCTGTTATTGGCGTCTTTCACAGCGCATTATGAATTTTTAAGCTCGGAAGTCAGGCGTTATGTTCAGCCTTTTTATGCTTATTAAGTATTAAAGTGGCTCTAAATGGAGAATTTGCTCCTTCATAAACTAGAGACTGTGTGTGTGTCAGTTGTCTCTCAAGGGCTTTTGAAGACCTTTATACAGTGGAGTCTGTTCGAGAGGGGGTTCAGCGAAAAATCGGCAGCTGTCAGCAGGAAGTGGCTGTCACTGGCAGCAGGAAGTGGCTGCCAATAAAACCGGATGGCAGCTGTCGCTAATACCCGGAAATTGGAGGAGGCTGCCGGCGGCAACAAGACAAATAAATAATTATATACACTTATGATTATGTTTAATACTTTTTTAAATATGTATAAAGGTCAGTATTGTATATTATTTGATTTAAAATATTGATCAAATATAAACAAAGAAATAAGATCATTTTGCTAAACGTTAATTTCCAGCTGAATGTTTATGCATGTATCATTGTTTGTGTGAAATAAAACAATTTATATTTTACGAGAGTGGCACTTACTGGGTGTATGTTGTATATTTATTATAGGCTATATACACAAATGACTGAAAAGAGAGAAGTCTCAGAGACCTTTATTTAAAATCATAATTTGCGGTTATATTTGTAGTATTTCAAGAAACAACTATATATATATATATATATATATATAGTATAAAGTAGCTGTTAAATTTGTAACTGGGTTAGTAAGTTGTCAAAGTCAGTGCTTTACAATGTAAACAGTATAAAATATATCCAGTAAGCAAGCAGACTAAAATATCAATCAGAATCACTAACAACAATCCGGAGGTATTTTCAAGACTCTTAGATCAGAACTGATGAGGTATACGGAGTTACTTCTCCAGCATCTTGCACCAATCACTGTAAAACCCAGGGTGGATGTGCATCTCTCCTCATTTTCCTCTTGCAACATGGTCAAGTCAAGCATTGTTTATTTATATAGTGCTTTTAATAATACAGATCAAAGCAAAGCAACTTTACAGTATTAAATAGGAAAATAGTGTGTCAGTCAATAATGCAGAAGGACATTAGTAAACTCAGTTTGTAGTCAGTTTATCATTCAATTCAGTGATGTCATCCTTCAGCTCGGTTCAGTTTAAATAATATCTGTGGAATCATTTGCAATCATGTCAATGATATCACTGTAAATGAAGGGACCACAATGAAGCAAGCCAGAGGCGACAAGGAACCAAAACTCCACCGGTGACAAAATGGAGAAAAAACAAGGTCTTTACAGGGGATCTGTATCTGGGGCTCTAGTTGTCCTGGTCTCCGCTGTCTTTCAGGGCTGTAGAGGTCCTTTCTAGGTGCGATCCACTATCTGGTCTGGATACGTACTGGATCCGGGTGACTGCAGTGACCTTTGAATAAGAAAGAAACAGATTAATATAATTGAAGATGTTAATATCTATACGATATTGATAGGGAGCCAGTACAGGGTTTACAGAACTGGGCTAATCCGGTCATACTTCCTGATTCTAGGAAGAACTCTAGCTGCTGCATTTTATTATTCATAAGAAAATGGTGACTTTAATACCTAAATTGCTTTATTAACAGTAGACATGCATGCACAGCCATATTAATGATTATTCCCATTGCATCTTGTCATCATGTACAGAGCAGTGATTACATTTTCATGCATAATTTGCACACCTGGTAAGCAGTTGTTGTAAACCTCATCGCAGAGTCTGCAGGGTGTACATTTTGTTGAATTCCTGACATGGCTTAGACTTGTTCTCCATTTTGTTCCACCTGTATACTGAGATGAGCATGAAAACAGCATTATTACAAAGATAAACATTCAGACATGGCAACTGAGAAATGTAATGTTATGGCACCTTTTTAAACCTCTAATCAAATATGTAAAAGAAGATACTCAGTCAAGCCAGCTGGATTGTGCCCGCTTTCGAAAGGAGTCTGTATACAGTATAGCAGACTTCTGAATTTGGAACAAACCAAAGACCGACTTAGTAATGTAGCATCACCCCTCCTCCAGGATCACGTAAAGAAGAATTTCCAACAGGACAGCATCTGGCAACTATTGGGTATTACAAAAAAAAAAAAAAAAAGGTGTCAGTGCCATGGTTTTGTCTCAAGATGCACATCAGTAATATATATATATATATATATTTTTTCTAAATGCATGTTTACAAAAGCTACTTCAATGTTCTAAATTTAACTACAGCCTAATCCTGGCTTAATCCAAGCCCTGTCTGTGAAACTAGACCTAAAAGTTATAAGGAATTATGAACCGGTCCATTATATTTTGTATAGATAATAAAAATAAAATTAAAAAATTGTTTTGCATTCACATGCTTACAACTTCAACTGGTACACAGAACAGTTCTGCACATGCATAGTATTAGAGAAAACACACCTCAATAGTGCAAAAAAAAAAGAAAAAAACAAAAAAAAAACAAAAAAACTTCTTTTAAGAACTCTTAAATTAGTTAATGTATATCACTCAATCTCCTGAAAGACTTAACATGCACAAATATATGGTTAGTGTTGCAAATTTATCTTCCATCATTCCAGTCAAACAACATTCTTTTTATATTGTTCAATAGACTTTTAACACGCTAACAAACTTTAATATTTAATGGTACGTCAAACGTAATTTGAAGTTAATGGTAGGCCCCTAACAAGGTACACAAACAACGTTTCTACCACTAATTAGATTTCATTGAACAATTAAACCAAAGTAGGCACCAAGTCGTCCACCAAGATAACAATTAAAAACAAACTTACAACGCAAAAAAACATTAATTACTCCGATGACCAATTTCTGAACTTACCGTTTGATCAATCGCAACCATTACTGAAGCGTTTGGGTGCAGTTATATCTGATTGGTTACGCCCACGTTGGTCGATACTGATTGGCTCCCACCGAATGGCAGGTCCCGCCTACCACCCGGCTGTCAGTTACTGCCTTCCGGCTGTCAGTTACTGCCTTCCGGCTGTCAATGGCAGCCACTTCCTGCTGCCAGCTGCCGATTTTTTATCTGAACCCCTGCTGGTCTGTTCTTGACCTCAGCAGACCCCTCTGGTTGAGCGGTTATTTTGTTGTGCCTATACTCTTTGCTAGTAGATACAGTTCTGTTTGTTAAGGGGATAGTTTGCCAAATAATATGAGTTATTATTTGCTAAACCTCATGTAGTTCTATGCCTTTTATTACTTCTGTGGAACAGAAACAGGGAAATTTCTAAGTCCTTTCTTTTCTATATAATGGAAATGTATTAGCTACAATATAACCAAAGGCAACATAAATAAGGTGGTACATACTTTATTGAATTTCCATTATTGAGAAGAGTGGCCAGTAACTTCTTTAAAAATCTGTTGTGTCCCTAATCCCTAAAATCCCTAATGTCATTCCAAACAAGCATACGTGTTTGGAATGACATTAGGGATGTAACGATATGATAATTTCTTATCACGATTATGGTGACCAAAATGATCACGGTTTGGTTCAAATTTGCTGGATATGTTAAAAAAGTACTGACACATACGTTTTATATTCAAAAATCAACAAACAACAAATACAATTTTTAAAACTTTTTGTTTGCATTGTTTGCATTAGCAATGATGTTCGGATTTTAAATGACAGATTGACTGACAGTTGAATAGCATGTTGAAATTTCTAATTTAAATGTTCAAATAAAGCTTTGCAAAAGTTTTATAAAAAGGTAAGCCTCACATTTCAGCCTTTAAATAAAGAAAAATATAAGTTAAAAGGATAATTGATTAATAAATGACTATGTATTTTATCTACTACATAAATAATTCTAGATATAAATAACTGATTTACCTCACAGGATTAGGGTCAGTCAGTCATTAAATGTTGGTGTCTTTCAGTGGAATAGATAAGGTTGACCTGCTTTCACTACTGTGTGGTTTGACTGTTTTCTGGACTGCAATTGCTTTGGACTGACATGAAGGAGAGCTGCTATTCTCCCTTTACCAAGAACCACTAAGACTGGTTGTTCAAATTTTAATACATAAAATATATTTTAGTTTTAAATACAGAAAGGTACAAATGGTTCCACGAGTGCAATACCCATTTAAAATGTACTGCTATGCACTCTTTAGTTACTAATAGACTTAATTAAATTAAATTAAATTTAAGCAGATGCTTTTATCCAAAATGACTTACAGTGCATTCAGGCTAACAATTTTTACCTAACATGTGTTCCCTGGGAAACGAACCCACAACCTTGTGCTGCTAACGCAATGCTGTACCACTTGAGCCACAGGAGCACTATTTATAAATAGTCATAGACTTTATGGTGTCTATAGACTTAAATAGACTTTTATAAATAGTCATAGATTTCTTATTACTAATAATTAAAAAATATAATTATTATTTTTTTTTTTATGTAAAAAGAATATTACATTGTAAGGGTTGTTACCTATATTTAGCATGAAGGTTACTTACACTTTTTCCAAAACATGTTTTGTTGTATAGCTTTACAAGCATCCATTGGAGGATTAAGCAGCTGAATAATATCCTTTCCACCCTGGACTTTTACAGCAGGTCTAGGGGTCATGTTTTTAGGGTCAGAGGTGGAGAAGCAGGGCACAGTCGTATGTGACAAGAGGTCAGTACATGGTATCATGGTCAGAGGCCCGTCTGTCCCCACCGCCTCAGGACAGATCATGACTCCGGCCTCTGCATCGACCCTTCCGGCACTTTTCTCTCCTAAATCTGACTAGGCTTCGTCTGTTATCGGCCCTTGATTGACTCTTAGACGTACAAATGGCCCCAGTGGAGGGCCCCAAGGGGGTCCGATTACCACTATTTCAACACAGTTGGGGGAGTCTTTGTTTTGGGTCATCTGTTGTTTGGTAGGATGATCGTTCCTCATCTTTCCAAAGGATGCCATTTATTTTATCTCCTCCATCTCAATGTGTTTTGACAACAGACCTGACTTTGAAGGAGCTCAGGCTCTTCTCCTCCTGCTGCCCTTCTCTCGTTTGGTGTAGTTAGGGGGTGGAGAGAAGTTTATTAAAGCACTTGATGCGGTTAAGTGCTAACAATAGCATTTTTAGTTCAGGCTTTGTGCCTGAAGAAAGTCTGACCTCTGCTTTCAGGGATGTAAAGCATGTTTCTTATATGGTACTCTTTATTTGAATGGAATTTACAGCATGAGTGCATTAAAATCAAAGCCATACCTAGTCGTTCTTTTCAAAGACTCGTTGAAGGGTTTGTCATTCTGATCTTTACACCTCAAGTGTATATTTCATCCCCCTGGCCTATTCTCAAACAAACAAACCTGAACTCAGCACAGTGCTGTCCAGCTCCAAGAGATTTGTAGAACACACACACACACACACACACACACACAAACAATGATTAGAATATATAGTTGCAGGGCATTCTAAATGTTGAACCCATGCCCAGTTAAAGGCAACTTGGAAAAGCTTTTGCCAAATATCTACTTTGCATCTTATTTTTGCTATATCCTTCTCGTTCATTTCCATAATCATTCACCATGGGCAATTAGCAGCGATCTCTGTGCTGCTGACTTCTCATCCTCCCTATCACTTCCACAGAGACCTCCGTGAAATGACAGAATGTGAGTTGCAGGATGGGGTCCAGCTCCATGTACAAGAGTTCATGGCAGCATGATAGAGAAGAGATGAATTATTTCTTACCCTTTCCTGTACTGTATGAGCAGTCCAACAGCCCCAATGTGAGATGGGACTCTGGCTTACATGACAAGTCAGTCCTGTCTCCTCCTAGCCCCTTACTCTTTTTCTTTTTTTAATGCAGACCCCAGATGTTTAGCATTAACTTCCTTGGTCTCAGGAGACTAGGATCTCCTAAGCAGCAACAACAGTCTCACCAAACTGACTTCCTGCTGTTCAAACCCAAACCAAAGGTCTGAGTCAGCGGTCAGCACTCTTGTGTTTTTGTGAGGAATGAGCAGATCCTCACAAATAGTCCTCTGGGTTGTCTTCTAAATGTTCCCCTTTGTGTCTGTGGCTTGTTTTTCTAAGGACCTTCTTGTGTTGGCCGCAGGGATGGGGTGGGGGGGGGGTGGGGGGTGGGATTGGGTATGACTTGTCGACTGTGCGGAAACCTCTGGACCCCCCAGTGTTAAATGAGCTTTGAAACAATGGCCTCTGATCAGATTAGATAGCCACCCCCCCAGCCCAAACTACTCCGTTTGGCCTATCAGTATTGCAAGAGATAAAAGATGTCATCAGCACACAATGAATCACCAGTCTCACCACTCTAATGTAGCTCACTCAAGCACCTCGCTCTCTTCCTCTCCAACTGGTTACTGTTTCAGCCCTAAATCTGTAATTAGCCAAATAACAATCTTCTCACTCTCTTTTTAAATATAGAAGCCCCCCCCCCCCCATCTTCACAGTAGAAATTTAGCTGTGCAATTGAAAGTCTCTTGAAGGCTTTCTGTTTTGTTTGAAATGTACTCGTTTTCGCAAAGTTCCCAATAGGGCTGCAGCAAACAGCTATTTTGGTTATCTATTTTTCAGTTAATTGGATGTTGCTTATTTCTGTACTTTAAAATATATATTTTAATGTTTCTTATTTTAATATTTAACATTGTGTATTGCAAAATAGCCTTCCATACATTATTTCAAATACTATATAAAAGTATATACATTTCAATTTTAAGGGTATATTTACAAAGACTATTCACAGTTTGAAAGCATTCACTGTGCTGCATTGGAAATAGATTTCAAGTATTGAAATGTTATATTACAAATTTAATATTTCGAATGAATTGTTTTATTTATATATATATATATATATATATATATATATATACACACACACACACACACACACACACACACACACACGCGCGCGTGTATATGTGTGTGTATATATACAGACATGCAATCTTTTGTGATGTTGTTCTTTATTCTTTGTTATCAAAGGAAGCTCATCAGTGGGTTTTGTTAGTTTCGCTCCTCAGAGAGGAAGCAATGCTTAATGACATTAAAGGTTAGCTGACTCAAACACACACATGGAAATTGTAGATAAGCTTGATAAAGCAGCATTTTAGACCATTTTACTCCCGCTGGTTTTGGCTAGATTTCAGAAAGTTTCATTTGGCAGAGATTGCATAAAGAGAGTTACACAATGATTAAAGCTGTTGGTATGAAGTTTATTATTTAGTATATTAGGTGCTAAACAACAGTTTGTGCCTTTGTTCATTTGCTGCCTTCATGAATTTTTATGAAGCAAGTATTCAAATAGGATTCGCTTGAATAAATTTATTTTTCTTTGAATCAGTTTTGGTCTTTATTTCTGATAAATCCTCCAAACTTTATTTTTCTCCAACACCCAAATTTTAGTTTCTTGACATATGACAGAGACCAACCATTTACAGCTGCTCATAAAACATCCTGCTATTATGAGTAACATATACTAAGATCTTTATAGCACTTTTAAGAATCACATCTGCTGTGAATCGGTTAAATCAATGTGCCGGAGAAAGACAAGAATGCGCCCATTGTGTTTTCATGTTCTCTAAACGAAGCTCAGACAATGCTTTGTGAGCTATGTGCTTTTACGATGTCTCACCTTGCGTTGACTTATGTTGTATCTACAGAAGGGCTACATGTTTGTGATCAGTTCCATTCGATTTTCTTCTTCTTAAATAATTTAGCAGTGTTTTTAATGGAGGAAAATCATTATTGGTAATGAACCTTGAACGACTGAATACTAAGTGGCTTCTGCAGAACCTTAGAAATTTAACTCTTGAGCTTCAAGTGCTGTGAATTTAGGTCATCAGGCTATTGTACTGTTTACATAAAGTTGTTCATTTGCATTGTCGATTCACTGGACATTGCCACATCAAGTCGGCAGAAATTGTAATTGCATTAATAACGAATGACTTCCAATCATTTCGTCACTGTAAACCACTGAAGGAAAACGGCCACCACTTGTTGTTCTGCTACTTATGAAAAGGAAGTAGGACATTACAGACTAGTGTCTCGCTCTTCTAACTCAAGTGTGCAAGACCTTGGCTTTGAACCTTCCCATAATGAAACTTGAGTCATCCTGTCCGATCGTGAGGTGTATTTCTTAACACCTCAGAAGCATCTGCGTCCCCCAGCATTCTCAAGGGCTTGTGTGAGCAGTGTATCAGATGTACCCCATGTCTTTGTGAAGAACGGCTCAAGATTGGGCAGGAATGGAATGATGACAGGTAAATGAGGGGAACGGTTTGTGTACACTTCTTACTTGAGCCCCCCACACTACCCCCCATTAGCATCCGTTGTTCCCAAAGTGAACTAGCAATTTGTTGAGGCCGTTTGGGGCGATGAAAGCTGAGGATTAAAGAAACTGGAGAGGGTTCCTCTCCATTGCTCTTTGTCTTTGAGTGAGACATGATTATTTGTGCCATTTCCCATTGCTCTCCGAGACCATATGTGGTTGTCTGACCTATGCGTTTGTGTTGAATTTTGACAATAAAGACCGTTATAAAAGAGTTATATTACAAATAAATGCTGTTCGTTTGACCTTTCTATGCATCAAAGAATAATTAAAAAAATAGTATCACCATTTCCACTGTTTTCAAAATTGAGAGTGAAAATTATTATATTTTTTCAGCAAATTAGAATGATGAAGACTGAAGACTTTAGTAGTGGCTGCTAAAAATGCCGATTTGCCATCATGGGAAGAAATAACACTTTAAAATATATTAACATAAAATTGAAAAAGTAGTCATTTTAAATTGTAATAATAGTTTGTGAGCATTACAATATTACTGTTTTTTATTGTATTTTTAATCAATTAAATACAGCCTTGGTGTGCAGAAGATAACATCTCTTAAAAACATTAAGAAATCCAACTTACCCCAAACCTTTGTACAGTAATATGTATATATATATATCCAGTGTTAATTTCGTTGACTAAATATTTTCGTCATTATTTTCGTCACGAATATATTTTTGCCGACGAAAACTAAACGAAAACTAAAACAGAAGGCACTGATGGAGACTAAAACTATGACTAAATTGATTGACATTATCGTCAACGAATAAAGGACGAGACGAAAATAGACTGTGACGAAAATCAAATCAGCAGACGGGAGAGATGCGAGGAATGAGCAAAAGAACCGGCAAAAAAGAACAGACTGCATGAGAGGAGAGAACCAATCAGAGCCTGACTCATTGAGACGTGAAGCTAAGGTTTTCAGTTTTTATGAGCTCCCGGGAAGTCGGCATTCGAAGAGGTGATAGGGACTTTAAGCAACAGCCTCTGGTGGAACGGCAACGGCATTCTGGCGTTGTATTGCGCCTGCGCGAATTTAACTGCTACTTTGTGACGTTCTAATTTAACGGTCTACTACGGGAGAACAGCTGATTTGCCGGAGTCGCTACAACGTGAGAGGTTAGGTAAATAAATGTTATGTTTTTAGACTTATTTACATCATACAATATTAAAAACTCCTCTTCTGACAAAAGATTGTCATTTAACGCCAAAAGCAATCCTTCTCCTGCTTTTTTAAATTATATATTTTTTTGGATTTCAATAAATGAATTAATGCTGCGTTGCGCTGTTCTGTTTTACCGTTGCTTAGTGACTTTTACGTTCTTGGCTACAGCGGTGTGACGGCAAACTTCCGGTCGCTGTAGCCGTTCCATTCGCAGCTGTTGCTTAAAGTCCCTACTGTCTAAAAGAGCGACAAAATGTCCACAGCTCACTTCACGTTTGACGACGAACAAAACAAAACAAAGTGTAAAGCACGCAGAGCGCTCATTCGTGGCAAGAACACAACCAATTTGAAAAGACATTAACAGACGAGCCACCCGGACATTTTCTGAAATGTAATTTTACAACGATGTTCTTTTGTTTATTGAGCTAAGCAAAATTGGAATAGTGCAGTGCGTAGATGTTGTAGCATTAAATATTACGAACTGAAAAGTACTGTAAAATAGCCCCTTCTTCAAGTTAGATGCGAGCACAATACTAATACGTAATATCATGATAAATACATTTGATTAATACTAATGTTTAGTATATTTTATAATGTTCTACTTGTTGACAATATCACAAATATTTCTATATTAGTCATGTGAAACATGAATGTTCACATCCTATCATTATACATACAAATCTAGCAATAATATAGTATTTAAAACATACAATATTGCTAGACGAATGAATACCTTATAAAATCTTGTTACTTTTTTTATCCACCTAGCTGCCAACTTATTAAATATTTACTTTAAATGTATGCACTTATTGTTCAGCTCAGCTGTAAGCTTTAAGGTCCTGGACCTAACATTATTTTTCTTTTATTGATGGTCAATTGGCAGCTAGTTATTGTTTACATTATCATGACAGTGTTTGTTGCTGCATAAAAGCTTTTGAATCGAAATAAAGACACAGTTGTGTTGAAATAAAGTTGAATTTGTGTTTTATATATTTTGGTTAAGTTTGTTTCCTATACCAGCTGTAAAAAAATGTCTAGTAAATCTGTTATTGATTTTAGTCTTATTTTAGTCGACTAAAATACCAAGCAATTTTAGTCGACTAAAATACCAAGCAATTTTAGTCGACTAAAATACCAAGCAATTTTAGTCGACTAAAATAAGACTAAAATTAAAACAAATCAGATGACTAAAACTTGACTAAAACTAAAAAGAATTATAGTCAAAAGACTAAGACTAAAACTAAATTAAAATTTCGTGTCAAAATTAACACTGGTGTAATATACAATTGTATTTTGTCATAATATCCTGTCAGCGATATCAGTCAAATTCTGCATACTCTAGTCTAAAACTGTCTTAGAGCTGTCCACATCTAACAGCTTTTCTGAAGGATTTGCAGACTTGAACAAGAGACTATTTTTGTACCTTTAGCTTGCTCTGTAAAGCGGAAACTCCCGCCAGCTTCGCCTTCAAATTGAAGGTCAGTCTAATAATGCGAGGATGACATTTCAGACCTCTCTCCTACAGTATGTGAATTACTATCCTGCTGAGATCAGCTGTGATGAAGGAAGTGAAATCACTCGTCTTTGTGCGAGGATGTCGGTCTGTGTGTGTGTGAATGAGTGACAATGTGTGGCGCCCACCAGTCTTTGCGGGAACAGTGTCTGATTCTGCCAGTCTGTTGTTTTTACATATTCCTCATGCTGTTTTACATGTCTTAGCCTTGAATAAAAAGGACCCATTTGCATCAGACCCACAGCGCTGAGCCCGTGCTGTAGAAACTTAGTCAGTGAGAGATGGATGAGCAGGCATGCGGAGCTCCTTTGAGGTGAAGAGGAAAGACGGATGGTGGTGGTGCTGGTGTTGATGGGAGGAGAGGACGATGGAGGAGCCTCTGTGTTGATGTATTCTCCTCTAGGCCTCTGATCGTTTCCTTTCTGCTGCCGACTCAGTGCTGTCTGGGCCCCCACCGTCCCCTACGGTCACAACCTGGTTGTGTGTGCGTGTGTGTGTGAAGCGGAGTCATTTAACAAAATGAAATGTCAGAAGTAGTTGGTGATATGCTAAATTGTACAGTTTTATCATGGTGCTTGCATAAAAATAATGGCTGGTGTATAGAGATGTGTTTTCTCCTATTATGTGGAGAAGAACTGAATAAAAAGTGTTAAATCTGTCAGCCGCTGTACTTTCTAGCTGTAGTACCAGCCAAGCGATAGAGTTTCCATCTCCTTATTGGTAATGCTTATACTGCTGCCCATCTGAAACCACTTGTGAAAAATGATAGTATAGTATAGTAAAATATCTATCTAATTACTTAATGCTTAATATGTATATATATGTATATGCATGTGAATGTTTACGTGTGTGTGTGTGTGTGTGTGTGTATAGCATTTTTATTAGCTTTAATGGAGGGAAGAACATATGAGCATATGTAGACCTGCAAGATATGTTTACTTCCAGGTTTAAATCATATTAGAACTTCCAAATTTACAGTGGGGTCTCTAAGGTTTGTACCTCACAGTAATCGAATGTGTGTGTGGAAAAGGCCGTACAAATACGCTTCTCGCCATTTTGTCCTAGGACATTACAATCTCTAGTTGCCTTCACAGTACTTAATAATGGCTGATTGCAAGCTCATGTCTGGCATATGGCTTTGTGTGGGTGTGGGTGTGTAAAGGTGTGTGTTTGTGTTGAGGCCAGCTTAAGCTTCGTTTTTTTTTTTTTTTTCAGCTGTATAAAGGTCATCTCTCTAATGCAAAAATGTCAGGTTTCTCTTTTTGAAAGCTTTTAGCAACTAAATTGCATTGCATGGTATAACCTCGCTGTGCTGAAAACAATCACATGTTAATGCTTTTCTCACATCCTGCCACCTTATATGACCCACAGCTGAGTTAAATGAGAGTTTTCTCATTTTTAAAAAAGTCCACAGAGTGATATCACCAGATGCGAGGAACTTCCTTTTTTAAGGAAAGTCCTCAATGTTTCAATTAGTGGTTCTTTCTTAGGCAAACATCATTATTACTATTGCTAATTTAGGGTGAGTGATTTAAACCATTTAAGCAACAGATGTGAATGATACCTTAGGTCATATCTAGGCAACAGTTTAGAGCACAACTTGTAAAATTCTGAAGGTAAAAATGTTATTAATTTTATTAACATTAATTTTAATGTAACTGATTTTAGTGATTCTGTATAATCCTTTGAGGATAGATTTAACACAAGCCCTGACATTATTCATTGATGATACATGTTTCTGTTGGCTCTATCAGTTAATGCTATTTTAGTTTAAAACATTTAGCAGCCAAATTGCAGGTGAAGAACTATGCTCCCATGAATGTTAATGAAAAAGATCTAGCAATTAGACATTGGCAGACAAATCAGGACAAAAGACATCAGCAGCGACCATCCACCTAACATTTTATTTGTTCCCGTGATTGAAAACTCAGCAGCAATTATTCCAATCCTCATTGTCACATGATCTTTTAGAAGTCATTATATTATGCTGATTTCAGTTCAAACTTTACAATGTTTTGATTTATATTGGTTGCTTTGAATGTTTTTCTTTACAGCTTATGGATTCAAAAATAATTTCTTACATTTGTTACATACTTTCTCCTGTAATAGTTTATTTCAATCACATTTTCATGAAATATTTGTGGTATTTGTGTCCATTTGGATTCTCCTTTTAGTGCTGTGAACAGCAGTGGAACACGATTCAGAGTTGTACAGTCTCGGCTCTCCATACTTGACTTGTGTTAAGAAGCACACAGGAACAGAAAAAGTGGAGGGGATTCCACTTAACCTCTGCAGGATTAGTCCTCATGCCTGCTTTAGCAAGGCTAAGAGGGAAATGTCTCCACACACCCAGTCGATATAGGCTAGCCTCATCCTACTGAGATCAACTTAAGCCCGACTTTAGACATCGAGCTGGTCTCAACTTGCCAAAAAGGGAACAATTATGCCTCTAATGGAGAGTGATTCCCTGTTAAACCTGCTGTTACCATTCAGGTCAGTATTTAAGAATTAGCTTCAGATTGAATGTGCATGTGTGCTTGTACGCCTGCCATTCCCTACCGTAGCATTCGACCCCTGGAGGCATGTTGGTCGAACTGTGGAGACGTCCGTGTCTCCGCAGTGTTGACTCAAGACGGTCGTTGACATTCCCCCACCATGTTTGGCTTGGCTTTCGTCAGTTCTCCTTTCAAACATATGCCAGCAACTGCTAAAACACACAATCACGCAGGACACAAACAGGTGAGGCCTCATTAAGCCAGTCAAGACAGTTGGAAGAGACTTTGTGTGTGTGTATACATACTCTCCAAGCCCCTTGGCTCATAATGCTGTCATTCCCATTTAGAGTGTGTGCATGATGTACTCCATAACAATGTTTAGTCTTGGCCGTCTGAAATCATTCCCTGTGCACCATTTATCCCTGCTGTTGTGGATTGGTGTGCCTTGTTGTTTGTAGTTAATGTTTATTTCTGGTGTTGTGTCACTGATGTGACAGCAGAATGGAGTTTATGGATTTGCAGTGCCCGAGGAGGGGGCAACCAGAACAGCTGCGCATGTGTATTCATTCATATCTATCTCATCATCGCCCTCCCAATCACAACCCTCTGATCCATTAATCGGACCCTAGTCAGGCCGCCACGAGTGGAGTCTCTCTTCTCACTTCTCCTCTCTTTTAACAATGTGGATGTTTGCCCAGAGCTGCCTTGTTGTGAAATTTCACTCCTATAGTGTCACTCTCGAGAAAAGAGGGTGGCGGAGGAGCGGTATACGAGAAAACAAAAGTGACGTGTCATCGTAAGCGAGAATTTAATCAGCTAAAACACCGCCGAAGCTTGGAAGACTGATTGTTTTTGGAGTAGACCAGGTGCATGTACACCTGCAAAAGTTGTGTGTGTGTGCTCTTCCACCTCTCTTAATTGGAGTGCGCTATCCTCGCTAATGAATATTCTCTCCCCACCTCGATGTGGGTGGGAGAAGAGAGGCTCGTCTGGGAATTAGCACAATCCCGGCGTGCCCCCCAGAGAGTTGGAGCCGCTTTCAGTCCTTCAAGCGCTCACTCGATCCTTCTTGACCACATTATCGCAAAGGAGCCTGCTAGCAATTTCCCTGAGCCGTTTGAAATTGTGTCGCGTGTGAAAGCGCTAACGTTTGTTCCTGTGGAGTTTGAAATGTGCTTTCTGCGAACTGTCATAATAAAGCGCTGCAGTACAGTATGTAAGAAAGTTTTTGTGATGGTGATAAGGCCAAGGGAGATTCTGGGAGAGAAATGCCTCACTTTCCCTCATATGGTGACAAACCACATGAAAGCCTCATGAAAAATTCTCTCCTTTTCTTTAGACTTTCTGTCTTTAGGATACGGCGTGGGGATTTTGCGTCAAGTGGGGATGGAGGTTGTGATGTGCGCATGAACTAGTCGCTACAGGAGCAATCACATCAACACAGCAGTAAATTGGACTTAAAAGTGCACAAATGTGCAGGGTGGTCCACCTAATCCTTACCTCATCACTGTCTTTTACCTGACCCTGAAATGCCCTGTCAGAACATGTCAGTTTTGCTGGTGTGTGTGTGTTTGTGACTATGCACACACTGCAGCGTTTTGGAAGCGACGACTGCTTTTACATGTAGGAGTGAATCCATTACCATTACATTCTTTTTGTATATCTGTTTATGTATTTATCAGGGTTGTGCACCATACAGAATTTGAGAATGCTTTTTCAGTTTCTGAATTCAGAGGAACAGACAGGATAAAACAATACTAATTTGTTGGACGTGGAATTAAAATGAATTGAAAATCTAATAAAAGCACTGCTGTTTTAAAATTTGTGGTCTGTTAATTTGATCAAAAGGGACATTAAAGATATGCTGCAAAATATAATTGCAAAATAATCAAATAAATGCTATTCTTTTAAACTTTTATTCATCAAAGAATGAATGCATCCTCGGTGAGCATGAGGCTTTCTTCTGAAACATAAAAAAAAAATAATTGACTAGCTAGAAAAACTTTAAATAATGAACATATACTTTGAAAAGGGTTTTGGACAGATAAGAATGAGTTGTCAGTGGAGTTACTGTGTGTGTGTGTGTGTGTGTGTGTGTGTGTGTGTGTGTGTGTGCAGAAACAAGTTTCAATAATACTTTTAGAGTTGGGACAAAAAGTAGAAAGATAATTGTGAGTTTTAAAGACCTAGTTACTTGATAAAATAGATAAAGTGACACTCACATGATGCAGTGGTGAAATTAAAAAGTTGACATTTCAAGAACAGTGAAAAATTTAACTTATTTACTTGCTTTAATAACACCGTTTACTTTTTACCGTTTACTGTTTTTAGTTCCATGAAATATGTAGGCTCTTTCCAAAAAAATCCCCTCAACTAATGTGAATATCCCAGTACTGGATTCATTGTACCTGAACTGTGTTCACTCATGCCACTTCCTGAGCCTTGAGCCTTTAGCCTCTGTGTTTAGTAAATGCTGTTGTCCCTTTATTCACCCTGGGTTTCCCAGGAGAACTTCAGCCTGAACCCAAAGCAGAGAGACAGTTTGTGTTTGTGTGTCCTGTGTGTCGCAGTCATGTGAGAAATCAAAGCGTCATGGTTTACAGAGCTGACATGATGCCAAACACATTTTCATGTGCGGCTTAGTGGTTAACAAACAAAAGTTCAGACTGTCCACTAATAAATCTGATTTGTGAAGATACCATTCGAAACTTTTGCTTTCTGTGAATACCGTTCTACAGTGCTAACACATCTACGTAGCATGAAATCCCAAACCTGTGCTACCACAGTGTTTTGGATAGCATCGCTATGTCTTTTGACTTTGTGTTTGGGAGTCCATCTGCTTGTTGTGAAAGACTGGAGCCAGACACAGCAGTTTGCCACAGCCTCATGGTGCTCTTTCTTAGTCTCCTGCTGTAGAGGCCCCTGACAACAAAACAAAAAGAACGAAGATGGTGGTCCAGTAATCCTGCTGTGACTATTTTGGAGGGATTTTTGGAGCAGTTCCCTCCTCGCTTTCTTTCTTTTATATCCTAGATTATAAATCACACTTTGAATCAAGGCATTAACCCCAATGAAGATTCATTTGAGATTTGGGTTGTTCTCAAATGAGTTTTTCTGATTTCTGCCAAGGAAACAGCTGCCAAGTTCTGGGGAAGATGATTGGACGTTTGTGAATAGTAATCTGCACAACTGTTTGTCTTCTCGTTGTTCTGTATGCTGTATACTGTATATGTCTGTAGTAAAATTTTCTGGAAATGCATTAAGAAAACTGCTTTTTGATAATGCAGTGAATGAAATACTTCACAAATGAAAAGTACTTTATTACATTTTCTCTTTTTATTTGTAGTCTTAAAGGGTCGTTCACTCCAATGACAATAACAATTATTGTAATTGTATGTATAGAGAAGTCCACACCACAACTATAATGATAACGACATTATTATATATTCTACTGAATGTATAAATCATATCATCACATATCATATATCACATATATCGTATCATATATATCATGTCATATATCATATCATATTTAATGTGATGTCATGTCATCAGTTTCTTGTATATCAATTTGGCTGCTACATCATGTGGTGGTTGGGTGTTTTTTGCTCATAGCCTGAAATGGTGTTTATGTGATTCGCTCGTTGGGCCTTTTATTTTTACACTCTTAAACTGCAGTTGTACACCATGTCCCTCATTAGTTTTTTGGGGTGTTATGCGGTGCTTTAACAAGCTATTTGTTTATGTAGCTTCAGCAGGTGTGTCTCTGGGTTCACAAGCCGCTATGGCAAGATTGGTTTGTGTGACTGTAATTACTTATTTAGGGAAAGTGCTGTGAAAACAAACCAGCGATGGAGGAAGAAAACGCTGTTTGATTGAGGGGTAAAGAGGAAGTTGGCTTTCTCCAGCTGCCTTCAGCTCCAGTTCTGCCCAGGTAATTCCTTTCAAAGCCATCGAATCAGCTCAGACGATTGAATTTCAGGGCGCCTGGAAACAACGGCCCCTCTCCATGCACTCAGCTGATTGTTGAGCTCCCGCCCTTTTTAAATGACTTCTGCCCTGAGGTTGATGTCATGCCTATGTTTCTTATGTTATATTTTATATTTTATAGGGTTCTCTCTCAATGTGCAGCAGTAATCATGTTTTAATGTTCAATCACAACTTCACCTTCTCAGCTCAAACCAATTCTGCATTTTGACTGATGGACATCAGTACTCAAATCGTCTGGCTTGCCACCGTTCTCCTGAAAGGTGATTTTAGAGTTTGCTTTAGTGGAGTATTGACACTAACCCTTTGAGTTTGCCAGCACGTGTGTGCATTTGTGCACCCAGCATCCATTTGTGGGGTCCTTTTATCATTTTAAGACCAACATCTTAACCGCATGCACTTACACGTTTCACAGAGTGTCCTGGGTTATACGTGGAAGATGACTGATTTTATCACCCCTTCTGCACACTTTATTAGAATGCAAAGTGTCTGCCAAATTTTACACTTCTCTGAGGCTAGAAGCTCCCTCATGTTTATGCAACAGTGGTCAGGAGCGATAAAGTTTTTCAGTGGGACCGTCTCTAAGACTTCAGAGACTGAATTTGTACCATGCTTTAAACATAACCTTCAATCCATGGTCAGTCAAATATATAAAAACTGTCACTGAAGAGTATGAAACTGAGCTTTGCTGTGTTTTTTTTTTGACATGCATTTTGTTGTTGCCATCCCACATTTTTCAATCTAAATCCTACGGAGCCCTGCACATGACATGCAAAAAAAAAAAAAAAAAAAAAAAAAATCTATATTATTGTGGACACAGATTTACAACTTGTTACCATGAATTAAGAATTCATTACCACATTTTATCCATTCATTGCCCTGCTTTATTTTAATTTTGGCCATGATTTACTGTTTGTTTCTTTATTTTAGAATTAATTTCATTGCATTTCATTTCATTTTAATTATTGTATTAAAATTTGAAATGCCTTAATTCAAAATCATTTGCAATTCAGAAATTGAACTGTAATTAAAAATTGATTCTCAGTTCATTTCTAAATGGTGAACAACCCTGATCTTTCGATAGTGACTGTTTGGAAGTCAGAAGAGGCTTTGTTCTATATCCACTGTATTCTTTTTACCAACTAGTATGTCTTGTTTAGGAAACATCTGTGTTCTACTAAATCTTTATAGTGGAACGTGATACCTCAGTGTGCGACCGCACATACCCTCCACTGTCGTGTGAAACAATGCTCGCTCATTAGCACACACTCACCTATTGTGCCATTTCCTCTGAGGATCAGAAGCATGCAGGAGAATATAACTGATGAGGTGTCAGCAAGTAATCTCACTTTCAAGCCCTCTAACATTCACATCACACTTACCTCCCCCGAGTACTTTCTAGCTTCTGTAACACCTCAGTCAAGTCTTTAAAGTCAGTGTAAAGGCATTTAAAAGAATTGTTTCTAATCGCATTATAAATTTTAGGAATGTATTGCTGAAAACACGTTACAAGGAATGTGAACTATGTAGTACTGAATTGAGTTAGACATTTACCATTTTTGTGTTCAGGATTTTTTGGGCGGGCCTGAATTCATGTATTGATGATGCACTGGAGCCACTGAGCATGGCTCCTCCTCTAACAATATAATAAATAGAGCATATTAGCATCAATGTTTCGCCTGCTCAATCAAGAGTTACTGTCATTACCATTAGTTCCTACAGCCTACAGTTTGATTGCTTGCTAGCTATGTGAATTTTTGCTTGTGAAATTTGCTTTTGAATTTTTCAGATTTTTCCACGTGTGGGAGAACTCTGCCTTTAATAGCCCCCAGAGCCCCTTTCACACTGCATGTCGGACCCGCAAAATTTCCGGAACATTGCCGGGTCACCTTCTGTGTGAAAGCAACCACGTCCCAGGATCGATTACCGCATTGAACCCGGGTTGGGGACTTAGTAACATTGCGGGGTTCGACCCGGGACGAGCGCTGTGTGAACAAAAGCCAGATCTAATTCCATGTTGAAGTGATGACGCGCGACTCTTTTACCGGCTGTTTTGAAGGAAGATCAACGTTCACGACGAAAAAATATGTGCAAACTGTAATGAAGCAGAGATCAGTTAAGCCCCTTTCACACTGCACGTCGGACCCGCAATATTCCCATAACATTGCCTGGTCGCCTTCTGTGTGAAAGCAACCACGTCCCGGAATTGATTACCGAATCGAACCCGGGTCGGGGACATAGTAACATTGCGGTAATCGATCCGGAACGAGCGCTGTGTGAACAAAAGCCAGATCTAATTCGGTATCGAAGTGATGACGCGCGTTATCGCGCGACTCTTTTACCGGCTGTTTTGAAGGAAGATCAACATTCGCGACGAAAACATATGTGCAAACTGTAATGAAGCAGAGATCAGTTAGTTCCTCACTTTCCGCGCTGACGCAGAGATCGTTTGCTTGCTTCAGTTAAAGTATAATGTGCCAAGCGTTGTCGACTCGTACATTACACGTCACGCGCTGATGTCACGTGTCGTTACGGGATCTTCAAGGGTTGTGTATGAAAGCACGCACATATACCGGGTCATCACTGGCAGTGTGAAAGTGCCAAATCTAGCGACCAGGGAACAATTACAGGAACACTTTACCCCTGTATTTGCCGGAATGGCAGTGTGAAAGGGGCTTTAGTTCCTCACTTTCCGTGCTGACGCCGAGATCGTTTGCTTGGTTCAGTGAAAGTATAACGTGCCTAGCGTTGTCGACTCATACATTACACGTCATGCGCTGATGTCACGTGTCATTACGGGATCTTCAAGGGTTGTGTGTGAAAAAGCACGCAAATATACCGGGTCATCACTGGCAGTGTAAAAGTGCAAAATCTAGCGACCTGGGAACAATTGCAGGAACACTTTACCCCTGTATTTGCTGGAATGGCAGTGTGAAAGGGGCTCAGGACTTATGCTCCATTAAAAATGTAATTGATAATGTTTTTTGAATTAAAATTATTGAAGTTCAAATGAATTGAGGTAGCAAACGGAATGCACAATTACAATTTGAATCTGAATGTAAAGAATTTAATGTGAATTGAAATTCTAAGAAATTCATATAACTGTCATGTTTAGCTATGAAAGCAACGAGCACTGGTTTATTGGCCTTACAGACAAAAATAACTATAGTTTAGTAGCTAGACAGAATGCCACCTGTTGAAATTTGTATATAGCTTTTATATTTCAGCTTACTTTATTGATAGCGAATAAACGATGACATACTGGAATTTTTCCTTTAGCTCAACTTAAGCTTCAGGCCTGTAAGTCAGCTTTAATTACAGTGTCACTTTACAGATCAGACTGTCATGACTTGTTGAGATAAGCAGGAGAGCTGACTTTTAGCTGGTCCCTGATAGCAACTATTGAGGATATAACACCCACTTAATAATTGAGGGAATAATCAAAAGCTCAGTGCTGAAATGTAATTGGATCTCCACTATGAGTGGCAGGCTTATTTATTAGGCCTTTGTGTTTACATACAGAGGTGCATTTTCAGTGCTAGCGTTCAGTTCCCTCAGCTATGATGATGAGTCAAACAGGGAGATGATGAGAGCATCTCTAATTGGCACCCAGGGTGGGATTTGATCATCCGTACACACTGCCCTGCAGTCAGCAGATCAGAAGCCATTAAAGGAAATTTTACGGCATGCGTGAGGGTTATTTAACTAAATGGCTTTCATTTTGAAGGCGCACTTTTAAGAACACCCCTAGAAAATGCAGAGGTCACCTTCCGTTCGCTGCTAGGTTTTACAGTACACTTTAATTTGCATCTGCATTGGCTCCTCGTGTTCTTAGCATCTAGTATTCATGCCAGGAGTCTGTAAGATCCAACCGCTGTTCCCACAACATCTGCAGGGCGCTTTTCTCAAAGATCTTTTGTCTAATTCTTGATGCTTATCTGCCATTTACTTAATGGTCTGTTCTAGATCTGTGATCATGCGTTAGTGACCAGTTGTCAAAATATGGAAGGAAAGAGGAGGATTTTGTGGGGTTAAAAGCTCATTGTCTCAAATGACAAAGAACGGGATTAGAAGGCAACACTGGTGACTGTCTGAGCTCTTTTACTCAGTGCCAGTAAATTCAGCTCTCCTGATCCAGGGTCTAATCCCTGTTCTCCAGGGCTAGCGGGCTCACTGGGAAGAAGCAAGTCTCCAGCCGTTTCTCCAAAGAGGAAAAAAGCTATGTGTCATCATTAGCTTTTCTAATCCCTCCTCCCTCTGCCATGAAGTTAGTCAGGCCTGGACTGCTCTTTTCCAGGGCAACCACTGTTTCCACGTGCATTTGCCTCCACAGCCGCTGGGCCACGTTCTAATACCTCCATTTTAGGGAAAGCCTTAATCCTCATCTGAAAAGAAGCAGAGGTTGGAATTGCAGATGGGGATGCACACCCTAGTGTGCCTGGAAGCACACGCGGAGTAGTAAGAACTTCCTAAACTGTAATAGTTATCCATAAGAATTGCAGATTGTCTGAAATAAACTCTTAAAAATTCAAAATAGAAAAAAATTCAAACAGAATTCATTTGGTTGTCGTATACAGTATAACATGGATCGTTGGCTTCTGTGGCTGCACATTTACTTCTCAATGTCCATAAGGTTATTTTGTGATGTGTAGAATATAATTGCTGGTTACATGTCTTAAACCCTCAGGAAAGAAGAGTGCATAGCATTCTGATGGCCACTGGCATATTGTCTTTGTGGATTTACATTTCATCCTTCAGTGGAGAAGATTAGGCACCTTGTGGCATTTGGGGGCCAGAAGGAGCAGTTCCAGAGATTCCACCTCACTAGCGCTGGTTAAGCAGCGAGTTAGTTATGGGATATTTCATCTGCTAATTCTGCCTCATTAACTTTAGGACTAAAAGCATCTGAAATTGTTACAAAATTTAGTTGAAAGAAGAATTTGCTGACAGTAAGTAATTCCTGAAACATTGTTTCATTACTCAGTTCTTGATAATGCACCCTATACACTCTACAATTGGCATACTTGCACCCCCCCACCCCCAGAATTGAGCTTTGCAATCTTTTCAAATGCCCATTTTTAGAATTAAATGCACCTTTTAAAATCCAAGTCCACATTTGTGACCCTGGACCTGGCCTTAAGTGTCAAAATTTGAACTTTCTACAGCATCTGAAAGCTGAATAAGCAAGCTCTCCATTGATGTATGGTTTATTAGGATCGGACAATATATGGCTGAGATACAACTATTTGAAAATCTGGAATATGAGGGTGCAAACAAATCTAAATACTGAGAAAAGCACCTTTAAATTTGTGCAAATGAATTCTTAGCAATGCATATTACAAATCAAAAATCACGTTTTTATATATTTACAGTAGGAAATTTACAAAATATCTTCATGGGACATGATCTTTAATAAATGTCCTAATGATTTTTGGCATAAAAGAAAAATCTATAATTTTGACCCATACAATGTTTTTTTTTTTTTTTTGGCAATGGCTAAAAATCCACCAACGCGACTTAAAACTGGTTTTGTAGTCCAGGGTCACATATGTTAATCTTGGATTAATTCTGTACATGTTGACACACAGTATAGGACAAGCAAGGAATTATAAAATGTCATGGCCTTCCTAAAAGGTAAATATGAACCCTGATATTGACTAAACGTTCATCAGAATGATCGTTACAGTCAAGTTTGTGTCGGGTGTTAGCCTAGTGTCACTTTAGCTCGATACCGAGCTCTTTTATTGTGGAGATCTCAAGCTGAGAGCACAAGTTTTGTTTCTGAAAGGAATGGCACATTGCCTGGAGTGTGTGAAAGGAGGCTGTTTATGCAACATAACCATTTGGGAGATAAGAAAGCAAAGCATGTAGGTGGTGTTGCAGTGTACCCTTCTGAGTCAAGCAAAAATGCTTTTCATATTAACCATTTATAGTTTCCCATGTCCTATCAGCTTGCATCACCATATCATGTGAATGACATAACATGTCTACGTGGCACGCTAAATAAATTTTTTTAGAAGCCATTTTTCACTATAAACGTCTGTCATGAAATGTGTTTTCAGGAATATTGACCCTTTAATGACCCCTTTATTTATTTATTTATTGCTGCTTCACACAGATGAGATGATGATCATCCACATGATATAAACTGCTCTGGATTTAATCTTACATTTTTTTTTGTTAGCACATTACGGTCATATACATTTACATTTAGTCTTTTAGCAGACGCTTTTATCCAAAGTGACTCACAAATGAGGACAATGGAAGCAAACAAAGAGGCAAGTTATGTACTATATATATATATATATATATATATATATATATATATATATATATATATATATATATATATATATATATATATATATATATATATATATATATATATATATATATAATATACCGAGCAGCTGAGTCCTTGGCCATATTCAAGAATCAGCTAAAAACACATCTCTTCCATCTTTGTTTGAGCCTCTAACTCTGATACTCTCTATTCTAATTATATATATATATCCTAATAAGTTTTAGAACTGCATACAAATGCAGCTTTTATTCTGCGTATTTAAATGACCTGATGAAAGGAAGAGAAATGAAGGGAGGTCATGTGACCTACAAATAATGCATGCAAATCAGAGATGCAATGCAAATGAGATAGGAAAAAAGGCATCAGAGCTTTGTTTTGCATGTTGGCTCTGGTTTCTTTCATATTAAACCTGCAGGTTTTTTTGTGCTGTGTTGCATGCAGTGCAATGCAGAGCAGACCTGTCAGTTTTAATATAAACTTTCATTTTCACTGTAGTTTCGCCTTCTGCTTTGTTTTTTTCCCCTGAAAGTACATTTGCACTGTTAAAACGTGGAGACAGTTTGACAGAGCTAATGTTATGACAGTGTTGTTGCAGACAAATCCCTCTTTTATTAATTAAAACTAGTCTGCTTTAGACTGTCCTTCTCCCACTCACTAACTTTCACACTGAAATTTGTTAGATTTTTTTTTTAAATGTGTATTTACATGTATTTTATATTAAATATATTATATCATTATTTTGTGGTCTGTGTTATGTTCCCCTGTGTTACTGTCATTTTTGTCCTGTTCCACATAAAGATCTTTATTCTTGTGCTGTATTCAGATCTCATTCTACACAGGCAAGCAACCAGTTCATTCTTTTTAATGTTTCAAAGCCTTAAGTGCTTTGAGAACAGTTCTGTTCTTTTATTCATAATACCACATAGCCCCTGAATGGATGTGTGCGCTTATTTTGAATCTTATGTTAGTTAGAATGTTTAGTATGGTGAAGGGATATTCACTGGTTTTAAATTAGTTATGAAAGTGAATTTATGATAAGTGTTTGTTAATCTTTATTGGTAAGATTGGAGTTAGTAAGAATTTAAATTTTTTTTTTTTTTGAAAATGTTATTCTCAAATTTTATGTCTCCTATATTCTCAGTCTAATATGCAGATCTAGTGGTCTTATTCTCGTTGCTTAATATTTTTGTGGAAACTGTGAAAAAGCAAAAAGTAGTCATTTAA
The DNA here is from genome assembly GCF_003368295.1 of Carassius auratus. Taxonomy (NCBI): domain Eukaryota; kingdom Metazoa; phylum Chordata; class Actinopteri; order Cypriniformes; family Cyprinidae; genus Carassius; species Carassius auratus. Next base: position 10,349,266 of record NC_039255.1, read on the forward strand.
AAGCATAAAGCTAGTAGTTATTATAATTAGAATAGTAATATTCTTTTCCTTATGTATCTTGTAATTGCTGTCATAATTTATAATTTTCTAAATTGTGCTAGGGTTACATTTTAACTGTTTATTTGAGAATTTCCGCATCTGTTCAAATGCAACATGGTGTTTATTAACTAAAAACTGATGCCATCCAGTGACAAATCAAATCTAACATTTAAATATAAAAATATACATTATTGTTCGTGAACTACCTTATTGTTCATACAGTTGTATTTATTTATTTATTTTTTTAGTATTTTGAAATTTTTTTTTTTATATATGTCACTGTTGTTTCCTGAAAGAACTATGTTTCACTTTTAACCATTGCCATGCAATGTGCTAAAAATGACAATAAAGTTGACTTTGGCTTTGACTTTGGCTAACTTAAGCAAGCATTAATTGACTGAATAATGATAAACAGAGTTTAAGCTAATTTATCAGTAGATGCTTTAACTCAGTAATTGGTGCAAATGTGAAATAGCAGAGCTATTTGAAGCATTTAAGTCTCCATCAAAGAATATTAAGTACAGATGGAAGCGGTGCTTTTCACAGAGTTAAATACAGGCTACATTGTTCGCTGACGTAGCAACATTTGTTCATTAGGTAAGAAGGACTGCCAGCTTACTGTGCAAGGTTGCGGCACTGATAGAGTCCTTTAGGAAATCATGTTGTCATGATGTTAAAACTAGATTAATGATCTATTATTTTAATTGTGGTTTTGATTAACATTTGATAACACATTATGACATATCGGTTATAATATGCCATTTTAGTAATCTCACTATACTGAATTAGAGAAATGGAGAGAACTTGTATGAGCAAGAAACAGTGCAAGGGAAGATAAATTATATTTCATCACAATACAAAAAGATTTCCAGCACAGCAGACCATAATCAGACTAAAGACAGCATGGCATTGTAATTTGTAGCAGACAGGAAGTACTTACCTGATTGGGTATAATAGAGACAGAGATATAGGAGAGATCGAGGTCGTCGCTGACTCAACTGTGAGTGGGTTTTCGCGTTGCTGCCCTACGTCTCTGCTGCACAGACACAATTTTACAGTCACTCCAGATGGTCGGGTCTATGTGTGCGTTAGCCACGACTGCACTCCCTATAAAACTCCCTGAAAAACAGATGCTCTGCTTAAATGAGACTTCTGACATTAAAAACAGTTTGCCCTTTCCTAAGAGGCCTTTATCCTCCAGCTGTTTAGGGGCTACTTCTCTCTTTAATTGGGATGGGAGAGATCATAGATTACATTAGTGCAGTTGCATCAGTCATGTCCCTTGGCATGCTGTCCAAGCAGCAAGTGTATAAACAGGCTCCTGCTGTATCTGTCTCCATTAAAACACTCTTCTGTTCTACTTACTGATAGTGTATTTGATTGGTTTACTTGCATTGCATTTTGTGAAGGTGTATACATGCCTATGTATACATAGGTTTATCTGAACATTAGGGACTGGAATCCAGCGAATGACACTTTTTTTTATTTTTTTTTATTTTTTTTAATGTAAATAGAAAAAACTGATGCTTGTAAGTCAGGGCAGACAGCAAAGTCCTTTCTCAAACCACTTATATCTGCCTTTTTTTTTTTTTTTTTTTTTTTTTATGGACGAATTTCTCAATATACTACATCCTGCTTTGACCAGCACTTGCATGGTTAGGTGATGGTTCTAGTCGAAATGCCTTGTTTAATTTGATAAAAAAAATTAATTTAGTTTTTGATTTATTTTACATCTGATTACAGCAGCCAGTTAGCAATGTGTATTGCCAACCCGATCTCACGGCAATTCTTACATTTTTCACTAGGTGGCTTATTCGTACGAATTCGTACGACCACACTCGTACAAATTCATACGATTGTTGCCAAATCGTATGTATTTTACGAGTTGCACAATTCGTATGAATTTGTACGAATGACCTACACCCAACCCAGCCCCTAAACCTAACCGTCACTGGGTTTTAGACAAATCGTCTAAAATCGTACGAGTAAGGTCATACAAATTCGTACGAATAAGCCACCTCGTAAAATACGTACGAATTGGCCGTGAGATAGCATTGGTATTGCACACCTGCAGTATCAGTCCCTATTAAAGTATATTCCTAACTCAATTTGTGTAATTGTTTTTGGGTTAAGTTGGTTGAATTAAGGAAACACTGTTAGCATTTTGTGTGGTGTCTTGTACCCTAGCGACTGCAAAACAGAGCATGAAATATCGTTTTATTTTTCTGGAAAGTTTTTTTTTTTTAAACTTTCATTTTGTCTAACGTATTTTTCACCCAAAATGGATGCTAACTGCAAAACGAGATGCGGAGAACACAAAGATTGAAAGATATCCCATCTCCCCCTCCTTGATTTTTCTGGAGATCTCCGTGCTAGCTGTCTAGACTGTTTGATGGTAACATATCCTTGCCGTCTGGCCAACAGTGACATATCATATATTTGCAGGAGACAATCCCCTTATTTATATATGAGTTAAATATGCCTCAGGGACCTGATCGGAGATTGGATATCTGCAACCCGAGCGCTTGCCAAGATTGACAGAGGCCTGTTACTCGATTCAAACTTGATTAAGTCCAATTGAAGAATGAATGGGTTCCACTCAGGATAGGGATGGAGGGGAAAGAGTGACGATGGCGACATTACATTTTTTTTAAAACAGGCCCTAGAAGCAGAGAAAAACCTGGCTGCTGGGAGAGGCACTCGGGGGAACATTTGTCCAGTAGAGTACAAGACTGTGCCTTTTATTCCCGTCTGGATAAAATAGTGAGGTGACATTTGATCCAGTCACTCAGGGCTTGACTTAAACTGCTCCCCTTTTACACTTCCCGTCACATCTGCGTCTGCCCCTGTTTGAAAAAAGGGGCTCGCATAACTGCAGGAGTGCAGGTGACCGCAGTGGGGTCCTTGAATTTGGAGGGCGATCCATTTCACTTGAGCGCGAAGGGCTTGGGGAGGTTAATCCAAGCCTAGCAGCGGCCTGCTCGGGTTTCCAGGCCAGTACATGTGGAGCATTTATTTAGCTTTGTCATTTATGCAATATTCCAGTTTTATTTTTTACCTTTCTTTATTTAACCAAAACCTCAAAACATCCTGAACTTCTGCGATCCATGCATTTAGCTGTAACCACAGATCTAATTGAGGGCACGTTTTAATGGGTTGTGCTTCACAGAGACATCAAACTAAAAGGGAAGGCCAACGCTTTAAAAGTCAGGGCAGACCACAAAGTCCTTCCTCGAACCTCTTTACTCTACTTTTTTTTTGTTGTTGTTAATGATGGAAGTGCATTTTAATCCAAATTTCACAGTGCATAGAATGGTTAGTTGTTGGTTTTATTGGAAGTCATGGCCTAATGGTTAGAGATTCGGACTCGTAATCCAAAGGTTGCGAGTTTGAGTCTTGTACCGGCAGGAATTGTAGGTGGGGGGAGTGAATGTACAGCTCTCTTTCCACCCTCAATACCACGACTGAGGTGCCCTTGAGCAAGGCACTGAACCCCAACTGCTCCCTGGACACCGCAACATAAATGGCTGCCCACTGCTCCGTGGTGTGTGTGTGTTTGTGTGTCTTCACTGCTGTGTGAAGAGTTAACTTTAAAGGGGTAAATGTAGAGCTCGAATTCTGAGTTTGGGTCACCATAATTGGCTGTATTTCACATCACTTATTGAAAAAAACACTTATATTTTTATTCTATTGAGTGGATTCTATTTTTTATATGTAATTCCATTGTTTTTTTGTATATTTTATTTTTATATAATTTGTTACATTATTTAATAAATTTTTTATATGATTTAACTTATAAAACTTTTTAATTCCATTTGTGTGTTTTGTTTGTAGCAATATATATATATATATATATATATATATATATATATATATATATATATATATATATATATATATATATATATATATTTCAGAATCGGCCGATAATTGCTCTAAATGTAAATATCGGCATGGTCCAATATAAAAATGAATGATGTTATGTCTCGCCGCTAAGAGGAATACATGAACTCACATCAGCTCAGGGTATGCTAGCGATTAGATCATGTCAGCAGTGTGGCTCATTCTTGAAGCAAAGTTTTGACTGAATGGTGATTATATTCACTGTTTTGAATTGCTTAATTTAAGGCAAGTTTATTTATATATTCACAATGGTAATTCAAAGTGCTTTACATAAAAGAAAGTAACATAATCATGAAGAAAAATAATAACAAAAATAAAACAAGTAATTTTAAAACTTACTTGTTTTTAAACTAAGAATCCATGTACAGAATGCGTTCGGTGTGTGATAGAGTAAACCATAATAGCATATGTAGTGGCAGCAGCGGCATCCTCCTCCGGATCTTAATGCCCTTAATGGAAAAAAAAAAGATATATAGTTTGTTTATAGTTCTTCTATAAAACTTCATTATTGTTTATTTAATCCTAACAAATAAGTTCTTTTTTAAAAACTAACCAAAACTAATAATAATTTGCTTATAATTTCCACACAGGAAAGACTTGTTATTTCCAAACAAAAGGAAATATTTCTGTATCGGCATTGGCTTTCGGCCAAAATTAGTTAAAAAATATCGGTATATCGGATATTGTTAACAATTCAATAGCATGCATCCCTATATATATATATATATATATATAAATTCCATTTTGTAAAATTTTATATAATTTTTTATATTATTATATACTTGTATATAATATATGATTCTATTTTTTATTTGATTTGTATTAATCTGTTTTCTTATTTCTTATTTCCTTATTTCTTATTATCTTATTTCCTAGCAGCCAATCAGGCACCTGTACTGTATAACATGTCTGCCATCCTAAAAGATGTATCAGATTGGACGATAATATTGAAAAACAATACCTTAGGGGTTTTCCTGTCATCCTGACAAGAACCTTGGCAGAGCCCAGACAGTTTCTCCTTCAGGTCTGGCACTGACTGATAGGACTTCACTTGAAAGTGTGTCAGGAGATTTGAGGAAGAGAGGCACTCTGGGAGTTCAGTACACAGTCTAATGTATCCACCTCAAACAAACGGGGTGTGCCGTCTTTACCAGAGTTTTAGATATCTGTAAACTGTTTTTGAATTACTTGCTTGTGTGTGGCATGCCCACATTACAGAAAGACAGAAATTGAGATGAAAGCTGAAGAGATGAGCTATAGGAGTGTCTTGTGTGTTTATGTTTGTGTGTGGGGGTGAGCCTACACTCAGAGTTGAAGTGGAAGAGGGTGTAAAATATGTTTTGTGTCACTTTAGGATTAAATAACATTCTACAACGTATCTCGGATCATCTTTTCTGAGTAAGCAGCGCTCAGTTGTGCATGAAAAAGGGCTTTTTTGAAGAGTCTTTATCATTTGTAGGTGCAGCGATGTGGCAGAATTCATCTGAGTGATGCCAATGAAGCATTTTTTTTAAACCAAAATCGTTCTGGTGCATCCTCAGTAATTAGGACGTCCATAAATGATCACAAAGTCCCAATGCTTTGAAGTTCTCTTCTAATCCTACCAGTGTCACATTCTTTTAGGAAGAAATATAAAGAGCTTAATCTGATCCCAATTTAGCAGTGGTGCATCTATTATATCAAGCTGCAAGCTCTCGCTGGGCCTTTTCAATTGAAAATGAAGATTGGTGGGATGAGAGAAGCATATCTAGTCCTGGGTTTAAGTGGCTTGCTGCTGCAGCTTACAGTCGACTAAGACTTGGCACATATATATATATATTATTTTAATTTTTAATTAATTATTTATTTATTTTTATTTTTATTTGACATCAAAAGCTTTACAATAATTAGTTTGAGTTTAGACTTCAGTTCCGGTTGAATTTTTAGCAAGGCAATGCAATGTCTAGCAATAGGAGTGCAGAAAGTTAAGGTCCCATGATCCAGTCCCTGAGGAAGCTGTTTGTCAAGATATTGCTTCAAGTAAAGCATCCAAAAGTAATAATGATTGAATAAACTATTGAACAGATGGAGACTTTCCATGATGTATTTATCTTGCTTTGAGCGAGAGAGGAAGTTAAAGAGACAGAAAGGGACAAATCTCAGACATGAGACAGGTGTAGCCTATAACTCAGTATAGTTTGGCCTACCTGCGTTCATGCATACTCTATTCCTCCTCCCTCTCCACAAGACCTAATTGCATTGGGCTTTTAATCACATATGCATTCAACCCATCTGTTGCTTCACTTTAATTTGCCCTCAGCTTTCTTAAATAAATGCATGCAACTTCACAGTAACCACCAAGCGGGGACACAAACAAAGGTGGAGGGTCACCTTAGCGAGCTGGTGACAGGTGCACCGTAGGGTCCTTACGTGTCTGAGCTTGGTACTTGGAAGGAAGTGACACTAATATTTACCGCCCCTATTCCAAAAGCCCCTAATTAATCAACAGGGATCATGAGGCTTCTTTGTCAAATGGAATCTTTCAAAATGCGCTTTATTCACATGCATCTGGTAAAGGAAAAGAAGATCAAATAAGACAGCAAACAAGCAGGCTGGGGTTCAGAAACAAGGGGCCTGTCTCTGCACGTCTAAACTGATTGGTCACTGACAGAAAAGCCAAGACAAGTTAAGCGTGTGCTGAAATGAATGCTGTGACATTCAATGCATTTCAAATGGAGCGTCCTTCAGATGCGAGGTCATGGAGGTGTACTAGTTTAAAAACTGAGACCATTCTTGTTGGACGGCCTAAATTCACAATTTTCTTAAGCCGTGATGTTTGTTTGTTAGAAATGTAGGGCAATGGAATGTCTTTTCTTTCTGTCGTCGTACAAATAATTTATTTGTAGAGCATTTCACAATCTCTAGGAGAGACTGAAGGTGTTTTTCATCAGAAGGACGCAGCTAGATTTGACTTGTCCTTTAATCTCACAATTCGCATCCATCTAATGGAACCTGCGGGAAAGTGTTGCTCCTATTTGTGCCATGCTTAGCCAGTGAAGGTTTGAAAGAGGTGTTTTTCAGCAGATCTTCATTTTCTGTCACTGCCAGCCAGACGTTTCTATTAGCATTTCAACTGAGGTGTGATCTAGACATTGAGGTTTATTTGCAGAAACACAACACCCAGTCGATGTAGAGCTTTTTTTTTTTTTAAGTTTCATATTTTTGTTATTTTTTAATATTATTATATTTTATTAATTTGAATGTATTACTTAGTATCAGTAGAAACATGAAACATGCCTGCCATCCTAAAGTAGGGATCCGACTAAGCAAAAACATCATTGGGGAATTTATTTTCTCTGATTTGATGGCTTATAGTCTGCAGTTGATATATAAAATATACTAGCCAACACATCGGTTGTTAGGCAGACTTTTCATAATTGACCGTAAAGCTAATATTTTGAATCACACCATTATATAGAAGCTGAAGCTGTCCGAGAATGTCTGGTGACACATTTGGCTCCTAACAGCTAGAGTGAACAACATCAGGATTAGCTTGCGCTCTTCCTGGTGAGCAGGAGGGAGTCGAATCTTGTGTCTTACTTAACCCCCACGCATATTCAAGCTTGTTACCACTCATTCTCCAATAACAATTTACTGTTTCCTGACAGTGGCTTCTGAAATAAATTCTGCCAGATGCCATGGCAGCGTGATGCAAAGACGTCATTATTTGGCCCCCGTTGGAGATTTGGAGTTCTGAGAGGAATAAAAGGCTCATGAGACGCAAGCCAATTATCCACACTGTGGGAATTCTGTGGGGAATGCAAACTATTTTTTTTGTAACACACTTATATACGCAGACTCTCTTATGTACAGTTGATCCCTCTCTAACTTAATATTTGCATTGTTTTAGAGGAAAAAACTGTCCCAAACGATTTCATCAGGCTTTTTAGATTTGGGGTGGCTGGCAAAGCGAAAACACTCTGTTGTAGAGATGTGTAGAGCTTTGTGCAGTAAATGAAGAAAATTTAGTTTATTAACATATTTTATTCTTTAATGGTGAGTGTTCATTGTAAATCTCACAAGGTCACACTAAATAATTTTTTTTATAATAATTTTTTAATTTTAATATTTTTTCCTGTTTGCCAAATATTGGAACATATTTAAGTGAATTAAAGTCCTTATATTTTAGTTCGTTTTTTGTATATAATTAAGATATACTTGATGGTTGTTTATATATTAAATTAACATAAAAATGAAATACAACTATATTTATAAAATAAATATAAAAAAAGCTAAAAAAAAACTTGCAACAGGCTTTTACAATGACAGACAAATAATATATGTAAGTACGTACTAGCTTTTTTGGGAGCAAGTGTACATAAAGTTTCATTAAAATCTAAATTTAATAGAACTAATTTGTGTAAGTGTTTTTCTTTGCAGATGTGATAAGAAGGACATGACTCCAAAATCCAAATTTTTAAAGTCAAATGAGACATATATTTTACACAACAAAATGATTTAAGTGAGATACCAAGGTTTACCATTTGTGGAGTTCTGTCCTGTGTGCCATGATAAAGGAGACAGGAAGTCACTGAGAAAACAGAATACAAATTATTGCTCTTTGGTTCAAGCATCTGATATCTGACAAGCAATTATATCACTAAAGAAATTTAAGGACCACTGTACTTAACACTGTGCTATTTAAACAATTTAAAGACTCTGCAAACCTGTAATATTCTATTTTGTGTATTATTCTTGTTGAATATTAGGAGAGAAAACAAGTCTGTACCTTACTTTCTTTTTTTATTTTTATTTTTTATTTTTAATGTGCATTTGATGTTGGCTGTCAAAAATATAACCTCCGCTCCTTTTTCCATTTAGATGCCATTGAAATTCCAAAAGAAGCTTATGCAAATCTCTGTTGTTAATATTCGGGCTGATTGCCTTTTACTTGGCCTTCAAACCCTCCCTTAGCTACTTATCTCAGAGATAAACATGCATCCGTCATACTTTCTTAACTACACTCAACTTTCATCCAGTTTTTAAGTGCATACTGGAATACAGAAATTTGAACTGCAAACAGCTGGCTTTAGTGAGAAGTATGCATTATCAGAGTGATTTTGTACATGCAATATATAATTATCCCAGCATCCTACTTCATAAACATGCCACAGTGGCTTTCAAAGGTTCTTTTAAAAATTCTTTGAAATGTCATTTGGTAAAGTCAAAACATCAGTGAAGATCTAAAGAATCTTTTTTTTTTTCTTCTGGTAATTAAAACATCTTCATCTTTGTTCTCACTCTTTCCTTTCAATTTTTTTTCTGGACTCTGCTTGATATGGCTATTCTTTTTATCTTTGTAGCTTTTGTATTGCAAAATTAAATCTTGTCTGTGCTGATTCGGTGTCTAAAAATACAACTATATGAGCTACACATGTGCTTTGTAAGTTCAGCAAGGTTTCTGAATAGCGCACCATTAATAGATGCAAAAATAAACAGGTGCTATTTTGCTTTTGCATTCAGGTGAATGCTACTGTACGAGTTCAGTGCCCATGATGCTCTGATATCGCCTCTATTTGTGTGTGGCCCTGGGCACTAATGATAGCATGCAGGTTTAGGTAATAACCTTGTTTATCTCCTCTTTATGGCTCAGCGAGTAACAGTGGGTGCCGCCGGCGTGTGATTTTAACCCAAGCGTGATGCTTTCTTTCTTTGAGGTGTAAAGACCAGTCTTAGTTTTAACTTAAACTTTCATTTCAGATAAAATATCAATGTTTTTTTCTTTTTCATTTTATGTAAATAATAAGGTGTCAAAATTGGGTGAAGTATTTATTTTAATACAAATCATCTGCATGTAGATACTGACAGCTTTATTACTTGGGTAGTGTTTGTGTACATTGCAACAAAATTACCAATTATATGAAGGCGTGAAGTCATATTTATATACAGTAAATCCAGGAATGCAATATGGAAGAAAAGTTGATTTAAGTAAACAACAACAGATGTAATGCAGCTATAAAATCTGACATTTATAGTGCTTATGTATATGTGGCCATGACTGTACAATGTAGCAGCTCATATAAAAGCTATTACATTCATTGCAGTTGCATTTTCTGCACCTTTCTCTTATTTGTGCAGGTCCTCATGAGGTCGTTTTAATCTGACTTATTGTATAGCCAATACAGTGCTTCAAGTTTATATATATATTTTCATATATGTTTCACAGTCTGTCTCGAGACTCTCAACAACATATTAGCACTGGATCTTTTTACATGCACAGACCTGCATGATACTGAACAAATAATTTTTTGATGAGTCCGTTCTCTCGCAGTTTTGACCCATTTCCTACATCTTATATAAGTCTTCTGTTATCTCTTTTTGAATCAACTGTAATGTTTTTTTAGACTACAAGGATAGAAGTCATTTAGGCCAGACTAACTGAAAGAGACTGTTTTTTTCTTCTTCTTTTTTGGTCCCTGTTACTTTATTCTATTTAATTTAATTTTTTTAATTTTTTTGGTCTCAGACGATGAATCATAACATCATGCAGAATGCATTAGTCCGTCTTTGCATTCACCAGCGGGAGTATAATTATTTTTCACCATTATTGTTTGTTATTGCTTTCTCTTCTGCACATCAAATTTAAGGATCTGAAAGGGGGTGCAGGAAACATGGAAGGTGAGAATGAATTAAACCATTGTGATTAGAAAACTGTGTGGAGGTGGTAAAGAGATGACGTACAGGCACGAATATATAGGGCTTATTCTTTTGATCCAAGCTCTTGGTAATATTTCATGCAAGTTGGATTTAGTTTTGCAGTTAGGCAACTGATATTTTTATTAATAGTTCTGAAAGTTGTTAAAGGCCTGAAATGAGGATTTTGTGTTATGTTATGTTATGTTACGTACTCCATATAGTAATCAAAATATTACCCCATAAGTCTCTTTTGGAAAAGTAAGTATTTATTTATTTGTTTGTTGTTTGTGATCTTTTTTTGTATACAAGAAAGTAAAGTGTAGACCGTATTTAAAATTGTATTTATGCCGTTATTTACAGACACGTGTAGTATTATATAGATTTTTTTATTATTAGTTTGGTTCACCAAATTACCTCTTCAGTATCCCATCCCAGATTCCTGATATATACATCAACACAGCAATCAATGTTTCACCTGAAAACAGTATGATGGATATATTGAATACTTTTTTAATGTAATTTTTAGAGAAATCCATATCGATCTGGCCTTTAGAGGAAAAGTAAAAGCTGCTCCTTCATAAAAACACTTTTTCGTGTTCTTCAGAGGAAGACTCCAAGTCAAGAGTGGCATGAAAATTGTGCTGCTTGATGAATTATGTAGCCTAGCTTTCTCTTTCTGTGCTTTTTATGAGAAACACAGAGAACTGTTACTTTACCAGGCACGGTGGGGCCATCCATAATGCCTCTGAGCACGTAAAAAAAATAAAAAATAATTGTGATTAGAATGAAGCAAAAGTGACGTTTCACATAACCATCGGTGATCTGTTGTGCCTCCGTTCTCAGCAGGTTCCATGACACCCCCCTCATCATCTGTGATGCCGTCCCCCAGTGTGGCAATTGCTAATTGTCCTCAATACAAATGAAACGGTGATATCTTGATTTGCACAAAAAGCAGAACATATTCCTTGCTATAACTTTCTGTAGAAGAACAGATGCTGCAGGGCGTTTATTTATTTATTTTATTCATTTAATTATAGAATGGGAAATAGCGTGCACTGAAAAGTTATTAAAAACATGCGTCGACCTTGTGTAGATTGAGGCACGAAACCACAACAACAAAAAGCATATTTTGTGCTCATTAATTCAGGTTTGAAGGTCATTTTAGATATGAGCAGTAGCAGTACTTGTTATTGGCAACTGTTGTGATTGATATTGTTTATAAAGTGCTGCCTGGGTATATGCTATAAGCTATATGACCCAATCTTATGTGTTTGTTGGTTAATTGTGGTATAAGACAATTATACAGTACATTAGGGTCATCTTTAGATGTTTGTCTGCTTGCCAGGTTCAGATTGATTTTGAATAAAGTACATCCTCTACGTTTAGTGTCCTTTTTCAAGAATATTTATTATTGTTCATAATTATTTTCATTATTGTGTGTAATGAATGAATATAATATACAAGTTTCAATTGAATGGAATAATCGTATACATTTTTCTTAAAAAATTCTAAATGCAATATACTGTGGTATTTTCTACATATTTTTGTCAGCAGAAAGTTTTAATCAAAATAGTTTAATTATTACGATGCACAAATTTTGTGACAAAAACACCCTTTCTTTAGGGAACATGTTTGACATCTTGTCATATGTGTTGATGAAAATAATGCTTATTAGACTCACTCGTTTCCCTCAAGACCTTTCAAAACTGGCTCGAGCTTGCCTTGGGAGTTACAATTAAAGATCTCTTGATCATCATATACCAGAACATCCAGAAGATTGAGAATTCCTCCTTGAACATTTGTCAGGGTCAGAGATGCGGGGCTGTACTGCTGTGCCTGGTGAATGGACCTCACTGATGTGGAGAAGAGGGGCTTTGATCAAGTGTGGTACGGTACTGAGTGCTTTCGGCCCTTTCCTCCCTTGACTGCTATATAACTGTGCGCATACAAAGAGAGTGAGAGAGATGAGATGAGAGATCTGTTCTGGTCCCATACTCTCTGATTCAACTTGTCCTGCTCTGGTGCTCAGCAGTTGCAGACAGATTCCTCTGGGAACCCTAGGCGCAATAAAGAACAAAAAAGCCAAGTAGAGTTATCACACTATACTGCGTCTGGGCCAAGCAAAACCACATGCATTTTTAATGTGCCGCAAATAAGAAATACAGCCTAGTTCTCTCTCTCTCTCTCTCTCTCTCTCTCTCAGTGGCTAATAAGGAGTCTTATCATTACCCACAAGACTTGGTTCAATTTAATGTCGAGCTTTGCTTAGATGAGATGGGTTCTCCCTGATATTTTCAGCCTTCAGCAATTTTGCAGGCCTGTAAATATGTGTGTGTGTGTGTGTGTGTGTGAGGTCTACAACCCACTGCTTACTGTACTAATGACTTCACTCTAAAAATTTGGGCTGACTGGCAGACCTAGTTAAGCTGTCTCGTGAAGTGTAAAGTCCAGTGTGTGTACACTGAAGGGTGATTCACCTATCATCCTTATTTTGAGCTTATTTTCACATGGCTGAGCATTTGAAGTATGGCATTCAAAAAATGTAAAATTTTAGCTTGATACTGGCATGTTCAGTATGTCTGGTTGCTAAGTATAGCAACCAGAAAAGTATATATATATTACAATTTTGATCTTGGCATCATAAATGTGGTGTGCATCTAAAAGCAAACTCCAAGGAGTAAAAAAGGGAATAAGACCAGGCAAGAAAATCAAGTTGTTTTCCAGTGAAACATTTTAGCTTGCTTCATTTGAGGTCTTGGCAGATCATTTTTTCATTTAGCCTCAGGTTAATGCAGACTGTGCTTGCTTTACTCTTGCATCTTCATTCTGTATGCCAGACAGAGTTAGTCAGTTAATCACATATTCTGATATTGTTGTGCAACTGAGAAGAATATGGATTAATTGAAAATTTCTGGAAGCTTGCAAAGGTTGAGAGGTTTAAGAGATTAATTAGGAAATGCAGTTTCTTAGAGTGTTTTAGCAGGTTGATGCTGTGTTAATAATGTTAATTCATACGATTTCTCATTAGATCAGGTTGTACTAGTATGTGTATTCATGAGAGGTAATATTGTCTCAAATAGAACACTTAATGCGCAGTCTGTAAAAAAATTAAGGAGAACCAAGCAAACCGAGCTGTGTTCTGTTGGTCAGCGCAAATCTGCATGACCAACTTGATCCCTGTTTGCTCAGATTCCTGTTGAAATGTCTAGATTTTGCCCACAAAATTTGCAGAACAACACTAAATGTGACCGCGACTTAACATTTATTTTTCAAAGATGTGTTCACTGTTAAACTATGTAGCTTTATAAATGTATATATGAAACATTAAAGAACATATGATAGTGTTGTGTGATAAAATGTTTTAGTTAATTATTCTTTTTATTTGCTCTGTTTATTTGTCTCTTTATTGAAGGCTTGTATTTATTTTATTTTATTTTATTTTACCACTGAGATAAAAGCAAATAAACAGAATCCATTTAGAAAATTTGTTTTAAGTTGCCCATTCAAAACTTCAGTTTACTCATGTGGGACTGGCCCTAAATAATTGTCCTGTACTATCAGTGGAGATTAACATGCCTTAGCTTAATGACTAAACATAACTTGCCAAATATGTTTCATTCATACAGATGAATACTTAAGTGTCAAGACCACTGTAAATTGAAGAAAAACATATAATTGTTTAAATGAATGTACAGATATGTTATTTACAAGTGTACTGTTTATCTTGTTTACAATATACAGTTTCCGGATACTATGTTGGCTTGTTATTCCGATACTAAAGGCTTGTTGTTATGCCTGGCTGTTCTGGTGGTCGATGCTCTCTAGCGCTCTTTGGAGACTGCTAAAAGTTTTGTGTGTGTTGTCTGTAATGTATTAATACAGAGTGTTTCTCGTTTTCTCTGGTGTTATTTTTTTCTTTTCTGGGGTGCATGCGTTATTGCCCTACGGGCCCGACAGGAACGTGTGAGCAGCTTTTAGCTGTGTGCATGGTATCAACCCTGAGTGCAAAAGGAAAAACACAGGAAAGATGCAATTGTGTGTGTGGAGGTGTGAGAATGCGTGAGGATGTCGTCACCATGGATGCCGGCGTCTGTGTTGTTTTCTGACACTAACTAATGACCAGCACAATCTCTGTGTTTCTTTATTGTTAGATTTACGAGCTTAGCGGGATGCCACCGCTGTGAGTCCTACCGGCCCTCGTCAGTTCTAAGAGAGAGCAGGAAGCTTTGACTGGGATTTATGACTTGAACAGTGCTGAAAAAACTGCACCATGTACAGACAGAGCTTTGCTTTTATCTTTTGAGCATTGTGGTCTTATCAAGGGTGGACATCCAGCAGAGCAAAGGTCTAGGATGACACAGGAAGTAACACATGTTGTCTTCCTCTCTGATTTCCTACATTGAGATGACAGTGTTGGGGTTTGTTTTTGTGCGACAATTGTGAGGCTAGAAACATGTCAGAACCCCCCCCCCCCTCCCCCCCAAAAAAACTGTGTAAGTGTTTATGCTTTTTTCCTTAAGCAACTATTGTGAGGCTAGAAGCATCATTTATCTAATAAAAAATACATAAAGTAATATTGTGAAGTATTATTATAAGATAATAATTTTCTATTTTTATATATTTACAAATTTGTTCTACAGATGGCAAATCTGAATGTGCAGCATCCTTAACTTAAGTCTTAAGTGTCACATGATCACTTTCAGAAATCATTCTAATATGCTGATTTGCTGCTCAAGAAACATTTCTTATTATCAATGCTGAAAAAAGTTGTGTTCCTTCATAATTTTGTTCTTTGATGAATAGAAAGGCCAGAAATAGAAACCTTTTATACCATTATAAATATATGTGTCGCTTTTGATCAATTTAATTTGTGCTTGTTTAATAAAAGTATTTGTGTAGCTGTATATACATTTTAAATGATTTACATTTTTATTAATATGTTTGTATTAACTGATCACTGCTTTTATCCATGCCCCATATTCTCCTCTTGTACCTTTTTGCTTGGATATAGAACAAGACAGACAGGGAGCTAATGTGTTTTTTGATTAATCACTCCATCAAACTGCAATATGGCATGATTATGCCTCTGGTTTAGATTTCTGTTTAGATTTTAACCGTGGCCTGTTCGGACTCAAGTTTCTGTCACTTCGGATCATACTGCAAGTAGCCAGTTCCACAGCACAGCAGCGCTGAGATATTCTTCTGAAAGTGCACACATTTTCTCTTTTGCTTCTTCGCAGCAGCTGTACTCCATTTTTTCACCTGCTCACTGTCTTAAGATAAGGAAAAGCCCCATCCATTTTGAGGATTTTAATGTCCCTTGATATCAGTTGCTGAGAGGTTAGTCGTGTCGATCTCATTTGAGGTAGCAGGTTTTTTTCCATGCTTACCTAGACGCTTATTTTCTGAGACAAAAGAGCAGGAGCGAGGGAAAGAGAGATCATACGAATCCCACAGAGAGACTTGCTTCACAAAGGGAAAGGAACATTTAAGAAAGTAAAAATAAAAGGGCCCTCGTGGGTCATTATTCTCTTCTTTCTCGTTGCCCCCACTGGGATAAGA
Organism: Carassius auratus; assembly: GCF_003368295.1. Classification (NCBI taxonomy): domain Eukaryota; kingdom Metazoa; phylum Chordata; class Actinopteri; order Cypriniformes; family Cyprinidae; genus Carassius; species Carassius auratus. The sequence continues at coordinate 10,365,445 of NC_039255.1, forward strand.
GATACCATGCTGTCGTTGTTGGGAATGCTCAGATAGAAGCACAGTTTCACCATTAGGATCTTTCTTTGCTGTTAAAATGCTGATGTACTGTATCTCTTAGCATTTGTTCTGAGCAGTGCAGGTTTAATATATTATATGTAATACAATATATATTATAATAGTAATATATGATATACATACACACATTTGATTACATTATTTGTTTTAATTAAAAATGTATATACATTTTCTTTTTGAATTAAAGATATACCAGGGCCTTGGTTTGGGTGTAGATGTGGTGTCTTCTACATTTCAAATAGCTGGAATAAGCATTTGAATGGTTGTTTTTGTGTATTTACGTGATTGATTGTTAGTAACGTCTTTATTTTCCAACTTTTTAAAATTTGTACTATTCTTTAATTCACTTAAGTCATTTTTAGTGTAGTCTAAAGCAGATATAATCCTAGTAATTCTGAGGTTTCAGTAACCCTAATTTTTTATCTAATTAATCCTCTTATTGGCTTCACCACTTGTAGAATTGTGAAAAAAGCTATAACAGTGTCTTGCGGTGCCAAGCTCTCCTGTGTGGCTGATTTTCCCTCTTAAGTAGAGGGGAGTGGAATATAGTTTTACTCTGTCTGTTTTTAGCACTCTTATTCGGGCGGTGGTAGGGATTTCTAAGACAGGCCGCTGACCCGGGCCGCCCACTGCACTATCGCAGGTCAGAAACATAGCATCAAAGAAACGCCCGGGCCCCAGCCGCGTCTGCTTAAACTCACCACAGCAGCTCTACGTGTAACCCACCGGGGTCTGACAGAAAACATGTGGGCTGGGCGTTTAGCACTCAATGGTGTTCATTTAGGAGTGTAATGATAGCATTCTGCAGTACGGCTGCCAGCTCACTGGCGCCTCAAACCTCCATTCAGTGTAAATGTCTGGCTTCGGAGTGTTCTTGACTTTCAGGTTCTACGTCTCTGTTGGCTCTCATCTGAATGATAGTGTGCTCTGCATTGAGCTGAAGTGCTTCTTTTTTAACATATTCCTTAATGCAGACACTCATGTTGTCTTTCTCTCTTTTATTTCCTCTACAGCAAACTCTTCTCTGCTCGGCGGTGGAGGAGGTAAGTGTATAATCTTACTACATTTTCATTGTAACGTCATTTTGAGATGTTAGGTGGCTTCCCCATGAATTCGACAGTTGAAAACACATTGTTGGCCGATGAAATCGGAGGTGTCCAACCATGTCTGTGGTTGCCCATGTGGGCGGTCAATGGAACAACACTACCCAGGCCCTCATTTGGAAACATTTCTGCACACATTTTGACATGATTGAAGTAATTACACTCAAAGCACAAGACATGACAGAAGGAGTAAAGAAGTGTCGAGGGGTGGGGTTGGGAATCAGCCCAATTACTACTGGAATTTTGATCCACCTCACTTTTAGAGGGGAATCCGTCTAATGAATGTAGGTCAGACGTGTGACCCTTTTCGCACGATCCTTTGTTTATCATCTGTGCCACAGTGTCAGGAAGGGTCCTTCTCTGCTGCCACATCTCGGGAGCCGACCACGCTTGATTGGGTCCCTCGTGAGGAAGCCATTACTACTCGTGATACACTATCCATCTCATATCCCACTCTCCTTAGTACAGCTCTTATATTATCTGATGTGTTCAAAAAGCCCTAAACCCTTGTCTTTCTTCATCGTAGCTCTAGAATAGACCCTTATCAGCCACTGTGACCGATTTCCCTGATTAAAGAAGTGGTGAACAAAAAAACAAAACGTGCTGATTAAGGCCAGAGGTCACACGTCTGTGACAAAACTACTTACCATAGCACTTGTCAGTGAATCTGTGTGACCCCCACGACTGGGAGTTAAATGTTTCTGCAGCCCCATGCTTTATTGGCACCTCGTTGTGTGTCATCATGGTCCTTTTATTGATTTGTCACGATGCAAAATGTCTCGAGGCTCATTTGGTTTCTTCATTATTTTGGCGTAATTGACTTTTGATGTTGGTGTGTGCGTGCGCATATGCGTTTAAAGGAAACTATTAGATGTTCATCAGCAGCGCCAGGTGAACGAAGGCTGATGTTACACTCTGAGGGAATATTTTTGTACCAGAAAAAGATATGTGAAAGGAAATATGCCTGTTAGCACTGCATCTGGAGGTGTTTTTTTTTTTCACAAAGCACATCAGTCTGTAAACAAAATTTGTGTCCCTGATAAGAAAAAAAAGAGCTTATTGTCTCCCCTAATTTTCATCCCCAGATGCCAGTGCTAGAAAACCAATTAACCCGCACCGATAAGCCATTTGGTATAGTGTCAAAGGAGAAAACAAAAATGCCAATCCAAGGTTAGAAAAGAATAAAAGAGAGAAAACACATGTTAGCAGGTAAGCAGGCACACTGGTTTGGGACGGACTGACAGGTAGATTTTAGAATCCATTCGCACTGTACTTAAATCCAGTTTGGTTTTACATCCAATATCTTGGACCGTTGCTATGTTAATAATGTGATCATCAACACAATGCTTTTTACACATTTTTTTTAACGTAATGAAAGTCACGTATACTACCATTCAAAAGGTTGAATCAGTAGGTTTTTTAAATGCTTTTGTAAGTCTCTTCTCAACACAGCTGCATTTAAATGATTAAAACAGCAAAAACAGGAATATTGCGAAATATTGCAATTTAAAATATTTGCTTTCTATGTATTCTGTGTAATCTGTGTAATGTAATATATTTTAAAATGTAATTTATCCCTGTGATGGCAAAGCTGAATTTTCATAATTTCTTGCAGAAATCATTCTAATATTCTGATTTGTTGCTCAAGAAACATGCCTGATTATTATTAATGTTAAGCTACCCAATAAATGTATACATACATGCATACATAAATACATATTTCGAATATATTAATCTAATTTGAATAGGATGCACCAACATTCTGAATTTCTCTTCCTTTCTGAACATTACAGAGTGTATACCCTTTGGAAATAATTGCAAAAGCAAAGCAAAAGCAGAATGACATGAGCAAAGCTCATTCTATGGTTTGAATGATGACCCAGGTAGCAAGAGTTCTTTGGCTTTTATCTTTCAGAGACTTCAATCCAGGGTGACTTTTTCTGTTTCACCCGAGACAATGATCTTCATTTCTTTCTCACTCTCCCTAGTTTAAAAAAAAAACCCTTGGATGTCCCGGGTGGCTTTATCTCTTGACCCTATGATATCAGCAATGGGGCGGCAGATACACAAACTTGTTTTCTTTTCTCCCCTTTCCTACTGCCTATCGTTTATCCAGGTGAGGACCTCCATCTGTGATGATTTCATCTCATTCACTACTCTTCAGAAAGGAAGATTTAGGCTTCCTCTTATCTTTGGAAGGTTTTCCCTGCTCTTGTTTTGCTTTCTAATGACCTAATATCTGACAGAAAAGCTGATGCTGTAATATAAATAGAAGGGAATGTTTCTACTGCATGGAGCTTTGAACTCTGAGTCGGGCAGAAGGTCACAGCAATTTAATTGTTCGTGTAAACTGTTTTGCTGTTTTAGGCTTTAGTGTACCGGCATTCCATCCAGTTTTTGACTCTTCCAGGGTTTCATAGCTGCGGTCGAGTGGTTTCCTGTTGTTAAGCCGCAAACGCAATGCACAACAAACTCAATCAAAATTAAATTGGTGTGGTCAGCAAAGCACATTATTTGGTCCCTGCTTTAAATGGGCATGCTTAAATCTTGTATTCTCCTTAATCTAAATTATCTCTGGCTAACACAAGTGCTCATAAGAAAAAAAAAAAGATCCTTCGACTTCACAACTGTTCGCAATATCTTGACATTTGCAGTCTAATAAATGAAGCTGGTTGAGATGCATCTGGTTATATAAACTGTTTGTTGTTATTTGATGGCTTGCTGTTGATGGATATAAACAAGTCCTGATGTCTGTCAGTCTGGTTCTTGGTGTAGAACATGACGATTTAGCTTTTTACTTTTAAGATTGCTATGAATCTTCAGTGATGGTGAGAACTTTGATGTCTTCATCCTGAGGGGATATTGGCTTGTTGGCACTCTGACTGAAATGATTTTGCTTGTTTAGCACTGAGTTTCAATTAGACCACCCAGACGAATCACAACATTTTTTGTTACATTTCATCCTTGTAATGTTGTGTGAGAACAGAGTATGTGATTGGAGTAGAAGTGAAGTGTAGTTAACGTTCCCGCTCAGTGCATTCCGGAATCACTTTACTACAATTTACTACTGCAGTTTTACACTGTTTAGCACTGTTACTGCAGTACTGCATTATACTGTATTAATGTGTTCATTTTTATTTATGCAAAACATTAATGTTTTAGTAATCTTTTTAAATTCCATTCAGAATGTCAAATTTTATTTATTTTAATTAAATATATAAATTTACTTGGGGAAAGTCGTGGCCTAATGGTTAAAGAGTTTGACTCCTAACCCTAAGGTTGTGGGTTTGAGTCTCGGGCCGACAATACCATGACTGAGGTGCCCTTGAGCAAGGCACTGAACCCCCAACTGCTCCCCGGGAGCTGCAGCATAAATGGCTGCCCACTGCTCCGGACGTGTGTTCACAGTGTGTGTGTGTGTGTGTTCACTGCTCTGTGTGTGTGCACTTCGGATGGGTTAAATGCAGAGCACAAATTCTGAGTATGGGTCACCATACTTGGCTGAATGTCACGTCACTTTCCTTCCTTTCCTTTCACTTTATACTTGGCTGTATGTCACGTCACTTTTTTTTCACCTTATATTGGATTATATTATACTACTTGACTACATTATTTTGAATTTTATATATCATTTTATATTTCAGTTTATTCATCCATTTTTTCCAAATGTGCATATGTCCGTGATGTGGTCCAGTGAAGTTCCAGATTCTCCTTGCTGGAATAAGGGCATGTCATATTCCATACTTGAATCATGTCTCCTTATTCTGAGCTATGGAGCAGTAGGTTGCTTGACCTTGCAAAAAGCAATTAAGACCTTGTGCGTTGTCGGCAACATCCGTTTGCCTGGGGGCATTAATCGTTGTATTTTTTGAGGGGTGAAAGTGACTTCATTGACAGAACATAACCATTAAATATCTTTTTAAATCGCTCCCCCCTCACCACATTAAAGCAGCCTATTGATACCTGATGGTTTGCACAAGTGCCATGTTGGGATTTGCAAATTCTCTGAGACATTGGATTTATGTGTGAGTGTGTACTGTTCTGTATGTTTTCAAAATTGGCTGCAAGACTCGTACTGTATAGAGCATCTATTTTGGTGTTATTCAGCTCATGTTATTATTGTTTCATCACATATATCTCCATGGAGCCTATACCAGCTGTAGATTAAGCTTCATTTCAGAGATTGTTGTATGATCACAACCGAAGGGCTTGGTTTAGTCAGATTTCAAACAATTAGTTTGGGCAAATTCCAGTGTGCAATGTTTTCACAGGCTATTGTAGTCGACCAAAGCATCATTACGGAATTGAGGACATGTTTCTTTTGCATATATCTTTCGCATTTTTACATTTCGAGTTGTAAAATAAATAACATTAATGTATTATGACCATGAATTAACAACAAACAATATTGTATTCAAAATCAACATTAATCTAGATTAATAAAAGTCATAATAAAAAATGTTGTTCATTGCATTAAGCTTTACTAATGCATTGCATAGCATTAACTATTAACCAATTTAATCTTATTGTAAATGAACATTTTTGCAGTGGGATTTATCTCACCTGATTGAGAAATGAAAAACCTGCAATGGATTTGAGGAGTGATTATATAATGCTTTGAGTGGGAAAGGGAAAATGCTGTCATTCCACTCCACTCACATACTTTGTCCTCTATCCATCCAGTCTCTCTCGATATGAATATCATTTTCAGAGGGCAGTTTAGACCATACACATTTGTAAACACAAATCCTTGTCTGCTTCAGTGAACCCTAGGACAGTTCATCCATCCTTTCTTTCATCTTTGCACCTAATACAGAACATCATCATTCACACTTCATCTTCAGGTTACCTCAGTATTGCTCAGTAGCTAATACATCATCAGTGCTTAAAACAGTTTCATCCATGCATCTGCTGCAAAGCAGCTTTTATCCATGTTGGGCTCACTTGAACAAAAGTATCACACCTGCCACTTTAGCTACGACCACATCCATGCTCCGATTAAAGCCTGAAATGATGCAAAACCCATCCTTTTGTCTCAACTCGTACCATAAAAACCTCTACATGCATCCGTCAAAAGGAGAACGACAACATGTGGATACATCTAATGGATCTCAACAAGGCTATTTTACTTTTGATAGAGATGCTTGTTACACAATAACATGAATGTGTATTTGTCTGGAGCGGAGAGTTTTACCCATAATCCCTCAGTGCATGTTTGTTCACAGGTTTTTGTAGGAGGATCCTGATATAGGCTCTGCTATCACACTCTGGCCCAATCAGCAGTGATGGATGGACTAATTGATGGAAATGATCACACCCTTATTTTTTTTTTAGCTACTTCAGTGGGTGCTATATTTGGACATGCTGATGTGTTATGGGGTCTTGGAGAAGGCATTTATATATATATATATATATATATATATATATATATTTTTTTTTTTTTTTTTTTTTTTTTAAACTGACATTGTATGAATGTTACACCATACAGTTGATTAATTGGTCATTTAAAACACATGATGTTCTAACATAATAAATATGATTAATTATTTCAATAATTATCTTTAAAACAATCTTATTTTAAATGTATGTGTGTGTGTGTGTGTGTATATATATATATATATAAGAGTGTCGCGATATACCGATATTGACGATAACCGTGATATTCAAATCAACAATTATCGATATTGTGTTAATTTATTGTGTGACTATATAGCGGTATAAGCGATAACCATAATATTTAAATTGAACAGTACTCTTATGATAACACCACATGCATACTCCAGCGCCAGTACCTGGTTGAGCTTCTAGGTGGCAGTATTGTGCCTTAACGCTGACACCTGTCACACAAGAAGAAGATGCTACTCCAAGGAGATCAGTTGCTGAGTCCCAATTCGCATACTATCCGTCCTAAATAGTATGCGAAACTAGAATTAGTACGTCCCAAATCGTAGTATGTTGAAAATAGTATTCCAAAGATACCCGGATGGTCTACTATTTCCGGTTAGAATTCGAAGTGCAGATCAATGCACACTCTAAGTGCTAATATTGCCCACAACCCATTGCGTACGGGAGGGAGGAGCTTTGCGATGGCTTTGTGGTGATGTAAACATGGCAGCCGGGTGCAGCAGCGGAGATGCGCCCTCAGCTTTTAAGTGTAAGAATTCAAATGTTTAATCTTAATTAAAGTTATATTTTATTTCGATACACACATTGCACATGAACGTCAGAACCAGCCGCCTCACAAACGACCTGCGTTTGGTTCTACGACGACGCAGCCCTGCTTCCTCACTCCTCAACTTGGTAGAAGCACACATAGTAAAATGTATTGTGAAAAAAAAGGATGAGAAAAAATGATGGGAATAGTAAATAAAATTTTATTGGACATAAAGAATGAATGAAACGTTAACAGTTGTGGTGTGCGTAACTAGTCAACCACGTTGTCGTTCATGTTGCATGACGTCATCGAAGTATGTCCCAGAGCGTGCATACTCTTTTGCTACACACTCAAAAGTATGTACTTTTCCTTCACAAAAAAAGTACATACTTTTAGGTCGTAGTATAAGTAGGCGAATTGGGACTCAGCACATGTTCAGTAAGTGTGCCATTATTTTACTAGTCATAGAATGGGAAACGTTACAGTGGTTTTCTGAGTTCATATATTGGAGTAAAGGGTCATTATTTTAATAAGTATTATTTTTGTATTTGCAGTAAATATTGCCTGTGTGTAGTCACACTTTATTTCTTTGTTCAAATCTATTAACAGTTACTCGTTTAAAACTGATCTTGAAAAGCTGCTACATTAAACTCTGTAAAATGTTAAGTTGGTTGCAGTGCCGTGCACTAAATGCCTCATCTGCGGTCATTCTTAAATAAGGTTCATTAGTTAACAGTTAATTACATTAGTTAACGTATATCACAAGTTAGTGTTTGTAAACATTAATGCACTGTGAACTAACATGAACAACGAATGACTATTTTTATTAACATTAACAAAGACTAATAAATTGTGTTTCATGTTAGTTAATACATTAATAAATGACAATTAATAGTAAAGTGTTACCATTAAAATTTATTCAGTTTTATACAGTTGAACTTGACAGTATTTTCTTGTTATTTCATAGGAGTTTCAAAGAAGAAGGAGAAAGCCAGAGTCTTGTGCCCTGTGTTTATCAGTATCCTTATGCTCATTGGGAGAAAAAGAAAAACTCAATAAACAAAGTAAAAAATAATTTGACTGATATCTTTTCCCACCCAAGGTTTCTATAGATATCATGATTTGTTAAATGACACATTTCAAAAAACCATAGCAAACCATGCTAGTAAATACACATGTATAATTATAAAGATGAGCAAATAAATGACATTATTTGCAAATACATGCCAAGGAAGTTATTTTTCCCCCTCTCTAAAGCTTCCATAAAGTATACATTAATGAAGATGTTGGATAAAATGGCAGGTCTACTGTCACATCTCGGTTAAAGTGCGGGGTTTCTGCCACCGATGCTTGCCTCAGTGCTAGCATCTCTGTTCCCTAGAACTGATGAATCATTCATCTGTGTCTCCACACATAAATCTCCCCACTGTCATCCCATCGCCACTGGCAAACATGTCATTAGTTAGTCAATGGCATCATTTGTGCTCTGCCTCTGTGCATGATGCCAGGAAAGTGTTTTTAACTTTTACCATCAAATTTCTGTCTGTATACACAAAATAATTATTCCTAAATCTTTCGTTTGATGAAGTAAAAATAAGGATAAATTATTGAACACCCCACTTTTACTGAACACAGGTACAGTTTTTTTTTTTTACTATCACATGATCCAACAGTTGGCGGATGTGCAGTATTTAGCTTCTCAGAGTAAATGTCAACAGACGCTCCATGACATTCCCATGCAGCTTGCATCTTCCAGTAAACACCTTAACAAACTACTTCACTAGAGCCCTTTTTTCCCATGGGAATACCCCGTTGAGGCTTGTAAATGATTCTCCCTTCACACATTCACAGTAAACAATCGTGATCCCAGGAAATCAAGATCTAAGTAATGTTGTTTTTGGAAAGCCTGAGTCATATGTTTGATATGCACCAACAGTATACTCTTTTTTTTGTTTCTAATCTTACTTCTGATGCTTCACTTTTGTTACGCACCCTTTCCGTGCTGACGTGTGTTTATGTGTGCATTTCAAATGTGTAAATCTGTTTAAATTAGCTTTTTTATTAGATACCTGAATCCTACAGCACACTAGAGAAAACCTGTAACAAATATCAGTAATTTTATCTTTGTGCTTATGGAGAAAATATCATCGAATTTCTACCTCCGGTTTGACCCATGACAATATATGATTTTAGGAAGAGATCTACAGGACTCTAGGTAGCAGATTTCAAGGCCTGTGTGACACGTAGATAAGTGTTTTACCGTGTCATCAAATACATTTAGAGAAAAGGGTTGAAAAAATTTATGATTATCTTTCCTCTGTGTCGTTTCAGAACAGTAGAGTGCAGGAGGATGGATGTCCTCCCTCTCCTTCCACATTATTCTGGGTCAATCGCTGAGATTTCAGACAAAACCGAACATTCCTTTTCTAAATGTCACTTCAGATTTGGCTCTGAAAAGCCTTGTGCATTTGGTGCTGTGGTCGCTGAGCCTCGCTGACTTTGCCCACTGGGAGTAATTCTTGTTTGGAGGAAGAGTCGCCCTGTTTATTCATTTGTTAGTTTTTGCATCCTCTAGCCCTTGGCTGCAGACAAAATGTATCTTGACAGTTTTTGGAGCAGTGAGGAGCAGTCCCCACAAGAGCACCATAGTCTCACTAACAGGCCACTTTGCAGACTTAGCATGCTAGTCACCCACAATCCCTTTAACGTTTTTTTTTTATCTGTCAAATTGATGTCCGCTTTTAATGTTGCAAATACACTGCTTTTAAAAATGGCCCAATCAGATTGCATTACTGTATATTACTTTGTCTATCACTCCAGAAGGAGATGGTTTGCATAAGCAAAGCACTTTAATAAAGGTTTCACTGAAACTTCATGATAAAGAATGTTTTTGAGGTATTTAGCCAATTAATTAATAGTGATTTTAGAATGTTTTTTGAAGAGGGGGATGACAGGGGTCAATATGTTTTTAGGAGGGGCTAAATTAAGATCACCATGATATGGTTCTTTAAATGTGGATTGAAGACCTCATGCTAATTACTTTCTTTTCAAGAAATGTAAGAAAGTCAAGGTGACGAAATTAAACTTTATTCAACAATATTAAATTATTAGATATAAATATTTGCCTAATTGAATTCATGACCCTTTACCAGACAGTACAGAGAATAAAAGGCCCATTATCAAAATAACCTTCATAAAAAGAAAAACTTTTAAAGAGAATATGCTGTTTATAACATTATGCTATGTTTATGTTTTAATAATTCTGTAATTCAGGTTACATTAAGTATTCAAACTACAGAATAATATATATTCAACTAGAATTTAAAAAAAAAATTGCTGCTTTTTTCTCTGTGCTAATTCACAAGCAAAACTTTTGAGATTTTAAGAACTTCATCAATTGCTTTTTCCATGTTCGTTCAATGTTTGCCCTCCCTTAAGGCTTTTCATGCTGTTAAATTTGTGTTCAGACCACCAAAGAAACTTTAATTCTTCAACAATATTATTTATTTGAATGCATCTTCACCTGCAATAAATTCAACACTATAATCAGAAGATAATCGACTACTAGCCAAGTTTCCATCCAGTTTTTGTGCTTAGTTATCGACAAAGAATTACTAATTAAAGAGTACTTTATGTAGACTATTTAAATCAATACTACTTGATACTCAGGCTATATAAATAAACAGGGGCAGTTGAATTGTTATTATTCTTATTATTTTGATGAACTTTTATTAGACTGTATTGAAAATAGGGATGTTCGTTTTGGGTAGTTCTCCTAACTGGACACCTGCGCTCTTTAAGCTATTATTAACCGTTAACCGACAAGATAATATTACTAATTCTAATTTCATTTGAGAGGTTGAGATGATTAACTCAGATGATTAACTCATCTTATTCTTACCACATACCAATAATAAAATAATTTTATATACAATTTAATAATAGTCAATCATGAGCAACACCACAAAGACGGACCCTCTTAATAGGCTAATTCTGCCATGTGACACCACATTTATTTAATTTTCATAAAACTTTTGCGACATTTGAACTACTGATACAGAATTTATGTGCAAAAGTTAAATGGAAAAAGATTGTCTCAACACTTGAGAAATTTTTTTGGTAAATGGCATTTCCATCAGCTATATCAATAAACATTTTGAAGCACTAAATCTTTTTTTCAGGAAAAAAAAAAGGCCTTGGATAGAAACCTAGGTACTGTTTGCTAAAAAATGGCTACATAGATAATCCCTAATCTAGAAGCATTTATGTGATCTTTATCACTGAGATGAACATTAAGCCTGTCTGCTCCACAAAGCATTAACTCAAGCATTGGATTAAATAGATTTGGGACAAAAACGGTTTGGTTCAGTGCTATTAGCTTTTAATGGGCTAGAGTTAGCCACAGAGCTATGGAGTATTGAGAAGGATGCTTTCTCTAAAGTGAACAGATTCAGAAGGTTTCAGTAATTACTACAAATTAATTTAATTTTAAATGGAATTTACTATAATTGTCAAGTGAAGTCTGAAACAGACCACATTATCCGCACAGGAAGAAGACTGGGATCACTGAAGTAGTGTATTTGGACACTTTTAATGACGCCAATATGAAAGAAAACATTAGCATTTGCTCAAATTCCAGTCTTGTAAAATGCCAGCGTCCATAGCAAGTAATTAGTTTCAAGATTCTCTTATTTGTGTGAGTGTGTTTACATGGACATGCAACATCACAACAGTGTCTTAATAAGGGATGTTGTATTTGTCGGTTCTTCTGTGAAAGTACAAAGGCTGTAATTATGGCAGATGTCAAAATTGTCTGAAAAAAACTTCCCAGATTACTAGAACAAAAGCTCAAAAAGACATCATCTAAGACCCTTGGTATTTACGCAGACTGACTCATGATAAAAGTGCATCTTCTCCCTAAGTAGGCATTCTTTTTACAGCGTCTGTTATGTTTGTCTGTTTATGCCGTGATATTAGAAAGAAAATACAGAAAGGACTTGAGATATCAGGGTTTGGGGGTGTTAGGCATTGAATAGGGTTGTGGGATCAACATTGTGCTAGGTGACATCTCCCTGACACCTTCAATGATTAGACACAGACCAGGAGTCGTGCCCTTTAGCCAAACCGTAACCGACTGTCAGCCTTTCGGTGCGTCTCAAGAGGCTGTGCTAGTTAGCACTATCCGTCAGGTTGGGCTCTCACCAACAAATGCTGAGTTTCTGCCCTGAGATTGGAGCAGAGGAGAGAAGGGGAGCTCTAGAGAGAAGCTGTCATCTTTTTTCTTCTCTCTCTTTCTTTCCTCTGTTACTGACATGAGAGAGGGCATCTTTCCTTCTGGATATTCAGCTGGTGAAGGCTGTCCCGGAGAATGCTGCATCTGTCTAGAGAGTGTCACTCAAGCGAAACATAGACAGCTCCCACGAGGCAGAATGAATTCATTCATGCCGTTAACCCCACAGTTCCACCAGTCCTCTTGTCTGGGGCGTTACACACAGACACACACAAACGTGCACATACATCCATGTCTGTGTGAGTCTCCCGTGGGATAATAGGTGACTCTGAGGGAGAAGCAGTGAGACTAGACTCCTACGTTTGGTGTATGTGAAATGACTGAATCCTGATTCCTTGTTTCCTGTACAACCTTTTGAAATCTAAACCTCCGCAGCTAAGTGTATAGTGCCACAATGAGAAATATCATATTTTACTTAAGTTTGCAAATATGCTGTAGTGCAGATTTGAATACTGAATTTAATGTGACAAGATAAGAAGATTGTGTAGCATAAAATAAAGGTGAGAAAATAAACTTAGAGCACAAGCTGTACAGTCTTATTTCTAAACAAATGAGGAAAGCAGTTAGGAAGCTGAATAAAACGTTGTGAAGTGGGAAGTCCACAGATGGAGGATGTTATCTTAAGCAGGGTGGAAAAGTATGCCGGAGGAACAGATTTTTTGAGGGATGAAGCAGGGAGGACACAATGTTTTTTTGGCAGGTGAGGGGATTTATTAGCAAAAGAAAAATGTTCTTCTAATACTATCTGCAGCTCTTACTCCTAATTGGCTCTTATCTGTCAGTATCTGTAAATAGTCTGCTCTGTGAACTGCGAAATGGAGAAAGACATGAGGATAACACTCACTGAAATATTCTCTATAAATGAGATTTATATTCATTACATTTCCAGAGTGGCTGTTTTAAGTTGTCAGTCACCAGGAACCTTATCGTTCAAACCATTAAAGGCCTTCAAACGGTGTCTGGTTCCCAATGGCCAACCAAAACATAAAGACAATTTCTCTTCATGTTCCTTATAGCTAAGAAAGTAAAATAGTTTCTGACCATTTGTTTGATTCTCTCAGGAGAAAAAAATTAAAAGAAAAAAAGGAAAAATAATAAAAACATTTAAAAGGGGAAAGATGAGATTAATATGAACTAATTAAGACAAGGTTTTCTGTTCCTTCAGCTGCTGCACTTTGTGTTTGTAGAGCAAGAAATTAATTGGGTGAACAATAATGACACTTCTAATGCAGTAGATGTGTTTCTTCCACAGTTTATTTTTTTAATAAGCTGTTGAAAAACAACTGATAAATATGAATGAGTGCACACAAACTTAAAAATTTATCCAGCACATTTGACCGTGTCCCACTATTAATCCAAGAGCAACCTCTCTGTGCATCTATCTCCTCTTTTTCCTCAGTTGTTCCTCATTTATTGGCCATTAAAAATTGAAAAGATAATACTTTTATCAGTTTTTGCAACATTAAATGCCAGCAGCCTGTAATTATAGTACATGCAAATCAGCACTATATTGATCAGACATGCCTAAATTTCTCTATATGATTTGACACTTTCAGGCCTGGATAAGTCATGAGAAAATTTATAAAAAAAGTACAGCTCTATAATAACATCCGTTGATAATCATGTTAAATATTGATGATCAATATGAACGTTAAACATTGATAATCAAAGTTAAATATACTTTAAGTGATTATAAAAGCCTTAGTTGTGGCAGAACCTGATTTTACCAAGTGAGACATGTTCCTGGGACAACATCGTTGTTGACCCTGGAACAACATTGTGATTAACCAATCAGATTTGAAGAACCAGTTTATAGATTTTGTGAAGTTTACGCTTAAAATCAGTGTTTGGTGCTTTTACATCAGTGTCATTCATCTATCATATCCTCTGATTTTAGGGATTACTCATAGTTAAGGTTAGGTTTAGGTGTAGGGATATGGTTAATAATATATTTTTGGAGTAAAATGTTGTTCCAGGGTCAACAAAATATGTTGACCTAGGAACACATCGAACTTGGCAAAATCAGGACGTGCTTAGTTGTGCTATTTTGTTTGGGTATATTACAAAATGTAAGATAAAAATGTGATTTTTTTTTTTTCATTTAATGCATTTTTAATGCAATCCCTATATTTAAATACTGAATCTATCTAACCCTTGTTTGGGCTTCCTTGGTGCACATACTATATTCTCATACACCGTTGACAGGAAATAAAAAAAAGCCCAAACCCTTATATAAAATTGCTTAATAATTTAACAAGTTTATTATTATGCTTTTCAGCACTGGTATTTTCTGCATGAAATGCAAATCTAGCCTTTAGTTATAATGTGAAATAAAACGCCCAATAATTGTGGCTATTATCCCAGTTGTGCAAGTATAAAAGTACCATCAACAGAATTGCACAGGAAAGCTTTTCCGTTCTAAAACTACTAGTTCCAAACAGTGCTGTGTGAATAGGGGGTGGGCTGTGCTTGGTTTGGCCATGCATCTTGCTTGTATCCCTACCGTGTGGCTAAATGAACTCCAGAGGTGGGTCACCATGGCTGTGTGAAATCTGCACTTACACCTGGGTCCTCGGCGGGCCCCTGTGGACCAGAGACCCCAGCTGGAGACAGGCTTAGGAGGAGATCAGCGTTAATTATGAGGTGGGCAGTACGGCCACGGTGGTCCTACTCCTGTGACTGAAGTGTCTCTCTGTATTTGTAGAGTGGACGTGTATTCGTTTACACAGCTCTGTAACCTTGAAAGCATGGGATCAACTGCTGCCGTCCCTTTAGTGTTGTTTGAAGTGCCATGGTGTAT
This sequence comes from Carassius auratus, assembly GCF_003368295.1. NCBI lineage: Eukaryota > Metazoa > Chordata > Actinopteri > Cypriniformes > Cyprinidae > Carassius > Carassius auratus. The sequence goes on from NC_039255.1 coordinate 10,380,849, forward strand.
TTTTTTTTGGTCCTGAAACACTCTTCAAAGAGCTTTGGCTGTGCCCCCTGATAGACTGCTGAGAAGCTGTTTACACAGCGCAGAGTTTGAAGTCTGCGAGAGTCTTTGAGCGATTGTTTGTTTGCTCTCAGACGCTGGTAAGGAGGTGTGACCAGTGATTAAAACATGCCCCAGAGTACAGATCCAGGCACAATGCAATTGGTCAAATTTTATACATTACATTAAATATATAATAGAAACATTCAATATTAAAAAAAAAAATCTAATTTAATTAAAAAAAAAAGCTGGGGTCCCGGGTTTTTTTTTTTTTTTTGACTGTACCCCATTTCACACCCTTGGATTTGTGTTAATGAAGCGGTCTTACTCATAAGGGCCTTTTGCACCGCAAGAACCTTGTCATAGTATCAGAACTAATTGTGGAGCTACCCGCTTTTGGGCGTTTTTGCACCACTGGAACTAGATGTGATTTTAGTACCTGACTGCCTTTTTAGAGAACCAAATTAGCTCCTACTCTGGAGCGGTGTCTAACCAGCACAACTGGTACTATCTGACGTAAGTACACATTGATTGGCCAGATGCATTTGAAAACGCCCTCACCCGCCATTATTTAAAACACCGTGTAACATACTGTAAACATTGTGTCAACTTATTTAGCTATGATGAACAGCGAGAAATAACATAGCTGTCGACCGGCTTACATCACGTCCTAGTACACACTGTTGGTGTGAATGCAACCCTTTAAATGTGATTGGTTAAACAGTTATATATTTTATATTAAATACTTTAGTACTCTACTTTTAGTTCTGGAACTAAAGTTGTGCGAAAGGCCCTATAGTAGACTGTTTGTAGAAACAGATTTAGGCAAGGTGGGCAAACAGACCTTGGATGAGTCCTGACTGCAGTGCAGTTGTGAAAATTTTAACTGTGCCCTGATGAGATTAGAACAGTGACTGAAGCCCCTTTCACACTGCACGTCGGACCCGCAATATTCCCGTAACATTGCCTGGTCGCCTTCTGTGTGAAAGCAACCACATCCCGGAATTGATTACCGAATTGAATCCGGGTCGGGGACCTAGTAACATTGCGGTAATCGATCTGGAACGAGCGCTGTGTGAACAAAAGCCAGATCTAATTCCGTATCGAAGTGATGACGCGCGTTATCGCGCGACTCTTTTACCGGCTGTTTTGAAGGAAGATCAACATTCGCGATGAAAACATATGTGCAAACTGTAATGAAGCAGAGATCAGTTAGTTCCTCACTTTCCGTGCTGACGCTGAGATCGTTTGCTTGCTTCAGTTAAAGTATAACGTGCCAAGCGTTGTCGACTCGTACATTACACGTCACACGCTGATGTCACGTGTCGTTACGGGATCTTCTAGGGTTGTGTGTGAAAGCACATATACCGGGTCATCACTGGCAGTGTGAAAGTGCCAAATCTAGCGACCAGGGAACAATTACAGGAACACTTTACCCCTGTATTTGCTGGAATGGCAGTGTGAAAGGGGCTCAAGTGAAATATTTACCCATCTTTGTCATTGGCCAGTCACCTCCCCTCCCTTCCCATCAGTTAGTAACTAAACACCCTCACTGGCCCAGGACACACATAACAGTTGTTTAAAGTCTATAAAATGTGTCATTGTCTTGCAATGTAGTTATTTAGTTCTTAAAAAAATAAAGTTTCTTTATATTTCTTGTTTGAGTTGTTTTGAAGATTTTTTATGCAGGGCTGTGAACTCTCAATAGGAGGTGGCTGAAATCTCTGTAGGTAAACCGCCATGATGTGGATGGTCCCTTTGATCGCACAAAAAGCACATTACGCCAAAGTCTGCTCCAGCAGAGAGCAGATGGCCATTAAATTTACCGTTTATTTTTTACAGCTTTTTTTCTATTTTATTTTTTTTACTTAAACGTGGCTTTAAGATTTACAAGTCGTTTTGTCGCATTCATTTAGGAGCCTGAGCATGCTGATTAGAAACATTCAGCATGCAACAACAAGAAAATAACAGTTTCATAAATGCTTATCAGAATAATTTATATTGTCTGTAATTCCCTCCATGCTCAAACCCCTTCCCCGTTTCGAGGCCAGAGTCTGAAAAAAAAGGCCGCAGTAGTTTATTGGAGAATAATACGAGTCTGTGTTGGGTTATTTTGTGCAGGAGGTCATGGCCAGTGTGTTTAAGTGCACTTCATGAAAGAGAAAAACAGGTTTACAGCTGTGTTTAGTTACTGTGGTGCACACTCTCACTGGATTATAACGCGCCTCTTCCGCTGGTCTGCTTAGACAACAAGCAGCGAATGTCACACCTCCGTTCAAGCATGGCACAAATACTCGTTAATCTTCACGGCAATCTACACAGACGTGTGGGTCTAATTACCCCAACTTGATTAGTCACAACATGCAAAGGAAAAAAAGAAAAATCACTTTAATAATGTCTGCCCTGTGCTTACTTTAACGCTAAATGACCACCTGGGAGTAGGGATAAGGGATGAAAATACAATTAAAATCAAAGACATTTTTCTGTTTTGTGCAAACAATTGGGTGACCGAACAGCCAAAAAAAAAAAAAAAAAAAAAAAATGGCGAAGAAATGTAGCACTATGAATACAAACCGTAGGCTCACCTACTTTGCAATCTGTGTCTAGCGGTCTTTTATAGCTTTTAATTTACCGTGAGAATAAGTGTAGTTTATGCTATTATAGCAAATAGAATATGATAAGACCATCTTTTGTAAAAGAATGAGACGACATCTGTGGTTTGGTTAACTATGTGTTGCCATTGGAATATTATGAAGCATCGTTATGCAGAATGAATAGGGTTCTTTTGGAGTTGAACCAGCTCCGGGATTGCAGCCACAATTCCATGTCCACCAGATTTCTGCATGGCAGTATTATCTGTGAAAATACCCTGTAGAGTTTGTTCCATTCTTCTCCTAGTCTGACCCCACAGCGGAATAAAATGTAATCTATCATGAGTCAGTGGTCTATTGTTGTACTTACTTTCCTTGCTCAGATGCATCTGTTGTTGATAAATGTGGATTGGAATCCATCACCCAGCCAGAGTTGAATGAATTTTCAGCATTACATGCACACACGTTTACCGACATCAGCGCATTTGATGTTCCGGATGGCATCCCTCCACTTTCACCCTCCCCATTTAACAATTGCTGGCCAACTTAGGTCAAAGGGCAGTGCATTATGGTGCAAAAAAGGCCAAAGTTCCTGACAAGGCAATTTGCGGGTCATTCTGTGAGGGGTTAGATCTCACAGTAGCGTCATGTAGAGCGAATGGCTATATGGCAGAACAGGCACCATGAGGCCTAGTTAGTCTAATGAGTATTAATTAGCACTCACTGGTGCCCTTCACACCTGACTTGCATCCACCAAATCCAATTATGAGAGGTGAGAAGAACTATATTATGTCACCGTGGGTTTTATTAATCTAAAAATCATGTGCTAATGGGTTTGCAACATCATTAAGAGGAGTTTAATATTACCTGGCCATTTATTGGTCATTTCCACCTATATCTGTCTCAGTCATTGTTTGTTTACCCATTTGTTCATTCAGTGTTTAGTCTTTTGTATTTTTTAAAGTAAAGAACATTACTGTAGTACAAGCATGACTTGTAGTCCATTTTCATGGGTTTTAGTTCTGGATGTGTTCCTGTTTCAAATGTTTCTGCATGACAACCATTGTTTCCTTATTAGTGGTATCATGGCAAATAAGTGTAATCAATGTATGTCTAGGATTAGAAATTTAGCCTTATTTTCTTTCAGGGTGTTGTTAAGTGAAATCTAAAGTAATGCTTCTATTATGCTAATTCCCAGGAATAATTAGATTAGAGAGTCTTAGACTTTCAGGAATTCCAATCAATTATTGTCGGAATCATTTTAGATACAAAACAAAAATGAATTAGAAATGAAAACCTGGAGCAGCTTAGTAGCCTTTTTTATTATTATATCGTAAATAAGATAGGCTTAAAAGAACAGGAGTTTGACTGACATCCTGGGAGGAGGTTATTAAGTTTTAATTATAAGGATGTTCCTCTGGTGGAAACAGAGAAGTTGAAAATTCTCATTACGGCAAACAAATAAAAGAGGCCTCAATTTTACTTTTAGCAGATTAAGGATCAGCCACAGAAACCTTGGCAAGCCAGTCATTGTATCCGTAGTGAAAAAAAACCTCAGGATTATATCATGTGGCCAAATGTACATCTGTCGTCTTTCTGAAAGACATAGAATTATAGTTAAGCTCAATATGCATTGAGAAAAAGTTTTTTGATTGACTAGATACAAGCAGAATTTTACTAAGTGTAGAATAAACTCAGCATTGCAGCAATGTAACTTTTCTATTTGAATATAGTTTAAAATGTTTATTCCTGGGATGGCAAATTTTCAGTAGCCATTACTTCAGTCTTCAGTGTCACATGATTCTTCAGAAATCATTCTAATATGCTGATCTGGTGCTCAAGAAACATTTTATGTTATTATCAATGTTGAAAATGTGCTGCTTAATATTTTTGTGGAAACCATGATTAACATTGAGGGAACCATCTTTTTTTCAGGATTCTTTGTTAAATAGAAAGTGGAAAAGAACTTTTTTACGTTTTTTACACTGTCAAAGAGTTGGATTCCCATGCTAAACATGGACAAAATTAAAAAAATTAAGTTGTACGTTTGAAGGAGTATTTCTGTTCCAAAAATACTCCTTCCGGTTTGTCACAAGTTTCGGAAAGTTTTTTTCGAGTATGGCTCTGTGTGACGTTAGATGGAGCGGAATTTCCTTATATGGGTCCTAAGGCACTTCTGCCGGAAGAGAGCGCGCTCCTGTATAGCAGAGCACTGAGAGCACAACAGACATTCACTGATCAGAGCGAGAGCGTCGCGAAATGTCACAAAAGGAGTGTGTTTTTGGTTGCCAGGGCAAGACAACCCTGCACAGATTACCAAAAAAAAAAAAAACAGCATTAAGGGACCAGTGGATGGAGTTTATTTTTACAGAGCATCAATGGAGTTGTGCAAGTGTTTGTGTTTGTTCCCTGCATTTCTAAGATGCTTGTTTTACAATCAAGGCCCAGTTTGACGACGGATTTGCGTATTGTTTATTTCTTAAGGATGATGCAATCCCAACGAAAAAGGGTCACGATCGTGTGTTGGAACCGCAGGCGGTGATTAAAACTGCTTCAAATATCTCTGCCTCCTTGTTAGTGCGTCCGCCTCCCCTGCCGGAGACCCGGGTTCGAGCCCCGCTCAGAGCGAGCCGTTGCTGCTGCTGCTCTCGTTCAGTTTCAGCCTCGGGATCTGATTCTGGATCATAAATAAATGGCTGAATCTGACTGTTAGCCATGGTTTGTTTTGGATGTTTTTTTCCTCACGGTAATGTCACAGCTTCCAAACGCTCTCAACGCAAAAGCCTACTCGCGCTCGTGATTCTTTAGCTCCGCCCACATGTCACGCCTCCAGCGGCTCTATTTTCCGGGAAAAATCGGTACAGACTATCTTTCTCTTATGAATATAATAAAACTAAAGACTTTTTGGAGTAATGAAGCATGCAGTACTACTCTATAGGTACTCAAGATTAACAGGATATTGAGTGAAAACGAGCATTTCACCCCCCCCCCCCTTTAAAAATGTTTTAACAGTAAATTTAGATAAATTTCATGCGTCTTGGCTTAATAAAAGTAAAAAACAAAGACTTATCTGTGACTTAGAGAAAGCATGCAGTATAAAATGTAATTGGTTTATTTTTCACTGTTTAGATTAAAAGCCACTATTCATACAAAACTCACATCCATGATACTAGGTTGTTGTGGATGTTTGCAAGAGCATACATACAGATGGTTCGTCTGGGAACGCCCCCGGGAACGCCCCGTCACGTGATGTGAATTTAGCCCATGGGGGAAAACATTGCCATGGTGCCAATTGAAATACATGGCAACAATCATGCCGAAGAGTTATGTCTGTACCTCCAGTAAATCAACAAATTATGAATTGGAGTTCTACATCTTTCCTAATAAACATACAGAACCGAAAAGGATGACAAAATGTCTACAAGCAATAAGTTGTGAGGATGATCAAGGGAAGTTGTGGAATCCCAAGACTAAGCATTTGTATGTGTGCGGTCGGCATTCATCACAGGCAGGCTACGTTAACATTGTGTTCATTATTAACACTTTCAAAACTGTGTAAGGTTGTTTCAGAAAGTGGCATGCATATATAATTAGCCTTATCATTCTACCTGAAGCAAAAATATGTAACGTTAGCCTAGTGTCGAACATAAACTCGTTTGAAAACACGTCTGCTAAGAGGTGTAGTCTACGTGATACGCCGTATTCCCACTAGAAAAGGCCAAGGATTTCCGTATACCCACTTAAAAAAGCATGAGAATACGTAACAACTTAGTTTTGTGTCTGAACTTTTACACTTTCATTCATAAATTCACCCCGTCTGTGTTGGCGAAGCGACATTGATAGAATCGCGGAATCCAGTAAAAAATGGAACTGGCTATATAAAGCAGAGCCTCACGGAATATGGCTATTAATACATCTGCAGTAGAGCTGTACAATGAATCAAATATCGATATAGACTAGTGTATGTGAATATTAAAGTTAAAAGGCACTACAATTGTTCTACGCGTCTCTGGGAATGAGCGCCCAATATGTGCATTTTTGTCATTCAAATACACACGATGTTTGCTGTGATTTCCCACACGATGACTCCGCCCCCAACTATGACTAGATGCTGACTGTATGCATTGCTATGCAGTTGCTTAGTACTTGTCAGGATGTTGTTATGTGGTTGCTAACAAATCATGAGTTGTTTAATGTGTTTCTGTTTGGTCGCAAAGATGTTCTGAGTGGTTGTAGTGTGTTGCGATGGAGCTGAATAGTTAATATACCGGTGATAGTTCATTTCCCACCCTTACGGCATGCTTTCACGAACCATTTCCTGAGCCTTAACCTTATACCAGAGACTTATAACCCAAAGGTCTGATGTGGAAATACAAGCTTTTGATGATTTCAAAGCACATGGAAGGCTTCCCAGGTAAAATGAAAGCGATAAAAGGGTCAAGAAACTCTGATGTACACACTATACAATTTTAGAGACATGGGTAGCTACTATTTGTTTTGATTTGAAGCCTTGACCGTATTTGATTGCGAGATCAATAAGGGATCTCCTGGTAAACCTCATCAGACACCAGTGAAGTGGGAAATGCACCGGGAAATGAAGAGGGGTTGTTGCATATCAGCAGATCCATGACAAGGGAAGCCACAGTGCTTAATCCATAACACCCTTCTGTTGACATTATCCCCATAAGAATATGCAAACATCAGGCACAGAAAGAGGTCTTTCTCTGTTCAACCAACGATTACATTTGAATAAAGTGCGAACTATTAAAGGTGATTCAAGTATTAAACCTTCTATTTAACCCTCTTACGCAGCCTTGCACAGTGTTAACTCTCGGCTATTGAGTTTTGTTAATTTGAGGAGCAGCAGTCTGAAGTGATCCCTGACCAGCAGTAAGGGAAGTTTAACTGGCTCTCAGCGCATGCTCAAAGCCCACTTTAATAAAGCTAGCCTGTCACTAGCCATTAAATTTAGAGGTAAGAGCCATAAACAAACAAAGATTCAGTGAACGCAATTGCTTTTCACAGCAACCTTTCGAAACCACAATGCAGAAAACTCAGCCACTCTCACCATAGTCTGTACACTGCTGTAAAACCTACAGCAATTAGGAGCTCTATAATTCACATAAGCACCAGATCATTTAAAGGTCCTATTGGATGTCTTTTACAGGCATCTCGACTGTACATCTGCTTCTGCCTAAAACAGCATCTGTTAAAAGTTCCTCACCTTTTTTAAATAAATGGTGCTTGCTAAAGCTACTGTTGTTCATAGTGTGGATTATGGGTCTGAACTAAACTCTAAGTATTATGCTAAGGCAGGTAACTAGTCCCTCAATGTTTGTGCTGCTGATGTTAATGGCTTACATTGATTGGCTGCTTGAGAGATGGTATGCTATTGCTTTCCTTAATGATTAGACTGACAATATCCAATATGTGTTTGACTTTGGCAAGTGAAGGCAAGTTCACACTTTACTGACAGAAGCCGAACAACGCAGACCATCACCAGATTACTGTAAAGTACAGTAAGTTGTAATTCTGAAAGTGACACTAACATTATTTTAGTCTACTGCATAAAATGTTATATAACCAAATGTGATGTGACGTGGCGTGACATGACTGGAGTGCCGATTTCAGAGCTGGTGCAAACATCCGCATTGTTACAATCAGATGCTTTCTTAACTGCTGTTTTCTCACCACTGTCATGTTTGTCTGTTTATTTTGTTGTTAATGGGAAAGCATGCAGCAAGTATTTCCATATTCAACTAAACGCCGCTCTTATCATTTGGGATGTTCGCTAACAGTAAATCGCTGTTTGTGTATCTTGCTAACCATTAACAAAAGAAGAAAAAAAACTTTGCTGTGAGTATAGCGTGCCTTCACATTTGAAAAAAAAATTATTTGTAGTTTTAAAAATCTTTCCTACACTTCACTGGTTCGGCTTCATTTGCACTACTCATAAGCATGTCTTCCTTCTTTGGGTTGCATCCGGGAGGGCTGATTTACAGTCTTGCGCTACACTGACACACTGGTCAAACTGCATAACTGCAGGCTTTTTACTTTTAGATCATATGAAACATACAAGATCAAACAACTATTTGACAAGAAACATATTTGTTGACCGTTTTTAATTGCCCTGTTAGCAACACCCTGACAAGCACCCAGGACAGATAAGCAACAACATAGCAAAACCATAACAACCACTCCGAGAACCTTAGCAACTGTAGCAGTGCCCTGGTGTCATGGAAGTTGGTTTTGCAGGAGCAGGCTAGATTCATATTTACTTTGCATAATGTAAAGTAGTTGTATTCTGGAATTGTGTAATGTTGCAATGTGAATACAAGATAAACTGCATTGTGGCCTCAACAGCATTGTTAGTCATTGATGGAAGGTTTGTCTGGTCTATGCAGATAGCCCTTATTGACAGCAGGGCTGGATGAGATCTGCCAGGTGAGGAGACACTGTCACGGATCAGACACTCCCACTGCTTTATATTCAGCCTGTGAAGAATGGGCCGGAATTTCCAGAGACCATCAATGAGGTGTTTTTAAAAGAATATTCTGTAAATCTCGAGCTGTCATAACAGAGCAAAGATAGTCTTCAGCTCTAAAATTTCTTGTGCTTCCTGTGCATCTGGAAAAGGATCTGTCTTTTGAGGAACAATCTAAAATTGTGTCTTCTTAACTATGGCTCTCTTGGCTGCCAGATCTGAATGTATCTCTCTCCATTGCTCTTCCAGTGGACATGGAATGGGAGTGACCCTGGAGTTAATAATCAACAATATGCCCACATTATCTAGGACACAGTTACTAGTTTGAGAGTTTTACAGGAAATTAAGTCAGAACTGTGGGAAAAGAAGATTTCACTGGTTATATGCGCAAACAATAAACACGTTGATTATTAATCAGTCAATTTTTGTAACAATAATAGTGGTTGCGCTCCGTCTAGTTGTTTTGAATGCATGAAAGTCAAAAACTCTTTGATAGGTGACATTTGAATTGAAACAAGCCTCATTTTAGGTGTCCCACCAACAACAACATTTCTAAAATATGTAGTTTTGCATAATCTAACTAGAAGTTTAAGTTTGTTTTAGCTGCTAAGAATGTCTTTGACATGACAAAATGTAAAGCTTCTCTGCTTCTTGTTGTTATTTCTGCATTGTCATGATATTAAACTTAAAGCTGCGGTAGGGAACTTTTGACGCTCTAGCGGTTAATAAACAGAACTGCTTGCGTCTTGCGGAAGAACATCGTAGCCAGAACTACTTCTCTCTGTTTATGTCTATGAAGAATCACAAAGGTACTGGATTACTCCGCCGTGGTACCCCCGAAGCAATCTAAAATAGTCAGAATACAAACACTTATTATAGGTGCACCCTAGTGATGCAGGACAAGCTAAAAACACGGTTTGGAAAATGGATTCATGGTGTACTCGCTTATTATATAAATTGTTCTACATTTTGAACACAAACAAAGTTACGGACCGTAGCTCTGATTGGTTATTTTTTAACGGTAGCGATGGAGTTTCTGCAAATGGCAATAGGACCACTGGGAGGAGCCAGAGGAGCTTGATTTTTTTAAAGGGGGGGTGAAATGCTCGTTTTCACTCAATATCCTGTTAATCTTGAGTACCTATAGAGTAGTACTGCATCCTTCATAACTCCAAAAAGTCTTTAGTTTTATTATATTCATAAGAGAAAGATAGTCTGTACTGATTTTTCCCGGAAAAACACGACCGACTGGAGGTGTGACGTGTGGGCGGAGCTAAAGAATCACGAGCGCGAGTAGGCTTTTGCGTTGAGAGCGTTTGGAAGCTGTGACAGCGTGAGGAAAAAACCAACCAAAACAAACCATGGCTAACAGTCAGATTCAGCGTATATTTATGATCCAGAATCAGATCCAGAGGCTGAAACTGAACGAGAGCAGCAGCAGCAACGACTCGCTCCGAGCGGGGCTCGAACCCGGGTCTCGGCATGGGAGGCGGACGCACTAACAAGAAGGCAGAGATATTTGAAGCAGTTTTACTCACCGCCTGCGGTTCCAACACATGATCGTGGCCCTTTTTCATTGGGATTGCATCATCCTTAAGAAAAAACGATACGCAAATCCGTCGTCAAACTGGGCCTTGTTTGTAAAACAAGCATCTTCGAAATGCAGGGAACAAACACAAACACTTGCACAACTCCGTTGATGACTGTAAAAATAAACTCCATCCACTGGTCCCTTAATGCTGTTTTTTTTTTTGTAATCTGTGCAGGGTTGTCTTGCCCTGGCAACCAAAAACACACTCCTTTTGTGACATTTCGCGACGCTCTCGCTCTGATCACTGAATGCCTCTGCTCTCAGTGCTCTGCTATACGGGAGTGCGTGCTCTTCCGGCAGACGTGCCCTAGGACCCATATAAGGAAATTCCGCTCCATCTAACGTCACACAGAGCCATACTCGAAAAAAACTTTCCGGAACTTGTGATAAACCGGAAGGAGTATTTTTGGAACATTTTTGGAAATGTCTAAAAAATAAGTATTTTATATCTTGTGATGATGGTAAGTTATGATACTAACAATGGTGATAGTATTATTGTCTTGTTGCACACATGGTCTGTACCAACAGAATCTTATGACAAAATGGCTAATTTTATATTATAGTAACACTTCAGCACATTACGGTGATACTATATCTCAGGAAAGTTATTTTTCCTTGAAAATCAATCCCCAATTGCTTTAAATAGTACATAACCATGCAGTAATGTCAAATGTGTAGCAAATGGCAAATTATAGATAAATAAATCAATATACTGTAATTTATAAAACTGTATATGAAATATTATATATATGGCAGTTTTTAGTTTTTTTTGTAAATGTATTTATTTAAATAAATACCATTAAATATTTAAATTAATTCATATAAATGAATACATAAATAATAATTTGTTATACATTTTGTTTTTGTTTATGTATAGTTTTATCATCTGTGCCAACGGTTTGTCACAAGTCCCTTTAGTGATAACCACTCCACCTGGCCACCGAGACAGATGCTCTAGGGTCATCCTGGAGCCTCTGCACACATTAAACCTTCCTGTCTTCCTCTTTTGCTCTTTCTTCATCTTTCTCCTCTGCATTCCTGGCCTTTTCCTCTCGTCCCCAGGGCCACTAGTTAAGCTGATGACATGATGAGGTGGCCAGGCCCAATATCTATTTGCCAACATTAAAGATTGTTTTTCAGCCCTTGGAATTTTACCCATGAAGATCAGTGTTGGCAGCAGCTGGCAAGTGTGTCCCATGTCAGGGGAAGGGGAAGAGATAGCTAGACTGTGGTTTGGCATCCTGGTGAGCATTGCTCTGGAGTCCTGTGCCATGGACAAGACTTGATTTTTACTAGCACAACTTTTATTAGCACCAAATTCAGAGACACTAGCTTATAACTCCTTTTAAGTATATGTTTTCTTTTTCATATTTCATGTTTTCTTTATCATATTATTCTGGATTTGAATGGGCCCATCCTTTAATTGCATTTAAGTCCCTTAGCGTTCTACATTTTATCACCGCAGGATAAGTGAATGGTCCCAAAAAGTGACAGTCCATGATGGAGGTCATTTTCAAGTTGTCAATGGACACAAGACGTTGTCTTTTTCCCTGGGTGTCCACTAGTGGTCTCACTTCCCCATAGTCACCCCACTGCAGGCACTACATTTCCCACAAGCCTTTGCACACCTGGTATTGCACTCAGCTGTCTCCACTTTCATCGTTTTCACCTGTCCATATAAACCAGCCTGTCTCACTCTGTTTCATGGAGTCTTTTTTTTCCGTCACCCGGCTTTCTCGTGTTCCATTGTGGTTTTCTTGTTTGAACCGATTTTGTGGTTATGATCTCTTGCCTGTTTTTTGGATTTTGATTTGGATTACCCCATTAAAATACTTCGATTGGATCTCTCGTTTCCTGTGTGCATTCGTTACAGAATGCATAGCTACTAGGAGATGTCTCGGCTGTTCTGTGCGTTAAATTCCTCTCACCAAAATTTAGAGTTCACACTAAAAAAACCTTGCCTACAAGAGCATTATTCCCCCGCTCTCCTTTATCAGCCTCCACAAAAGTGGGTCTCAGTGCTACGATTTCATGCTTTGAGCTTACTAATAGCATTATACAAAATACCATTACCCTGGGAAGGACACTGCTGCACAAAAATGAAGGCAGAGCAAATCTTGGTCGACTGAGTGTTTTTGCAACAAAAAAAGGAAACAACTTTTTTCCTTCAAATCACACTGCACTGTGATCCTGCACACAATAAAAAGCTCTGATATGCTATTTTTCCTTTGGGTTGTTTAATGTGTATGTGAATTTGTTTATTGTTTACTGTGTATTAGAATCTGAATCTAGACTCTGTTTTGTGAACAAATCATTCAGACATTTTGTAAACTGAATCAACTGATAAATCGAAAAGGTCCAGTTTAGATGAATGATTAAATTGCAAAATCAGACATATTGAATATTTATGAACAAGTCTAGGAAAGCCTGTGCTGATTTCAAGATTTTCAGCTTAAATTGTGCTCTGTTTCTTTCACAAATCTACCCTATAGCTTCAGAAGACCTGTTCATAAAATGAGGACTGTGTTATATAGTGCTTCTAAAGTGCCTTTTGTCTTTTTGGAATAGCCAAGATATTTTTAGAAAATCACATTATGTTTTCCACAGAACAAAGAAAGTCATTCAGGTTTGGAATGACATGAAGGTGAGTAAATGATGACAGAATTTTCATGATTGGGTGAACTATTGCTTTAATTGATGTGCTCAGTGGCACTCTGTTTACTCAGGTGCCTCTCCTTCCCTTGTTTTTCCTCTTCATCTTCTCTCTTGCTCGTTCATTCTCCCTCTCCCTCTCTTTGGTGAATAATGAACAAACCCTTTGAAAGCAGATGTTGCCTCTTCATCAGCCTCTTCAGAGGGACCCTCTTGAAAAAATTAGTTTGTTTAAAAAAGGAAAAAGAGAGAGAAGAGCAGCCTCAAAGTGCCGACTGACTGATTTTAAAAATGGCCGAACCATGGCGGTGTGACAGAAACAATACCTCTGGCACATCTCTGGGTAAGCACCATGAACGATAATGATATTAGACATGGCCCAATGAAAATCCCCAACCTGACCCTTGAGAAACCCTCTTTATGTGCCTTTTTTGGACTTCTTCTACTCCGTCGCCATGTTGACGAAACAGTTGGAGGAAACAGAATGATTCATTGTGATATTTAAATGGATAGTTCACCTAATAACTGAACTTCTGTCATTATTTACTCCCAGTTTCGTCTGTGGAACATGCAAGATTAATAGACACCCTATAAAACTATATTCCAACGGTTCTGAAGGCATTGTAAATCAACTGAGTTGACTACTCTTATGTGTTCATGGTGCTTTTGCATGTTTTGATGCTTGTAAGCGACAGTTCCCATTTGTCATTGCATGACACAAGGTTTTTACATGTTCTACTCCAATCTTTTTTGCATTTTTCATGGACTATTCATGTCACTGGACATCTCACGGTGATGTGGGGAGAAATACAAGCAGTCAGTAACTAAGCCAGGAAGGAACGGGCTAGTCTTTTATAGAAGAAACAGAAGATCTATAACTTACATGATTCCACCATCCTCAAGAGGTCAGCTCATGATTTTCATGGAAATACAGCTTGAAAGAAACTTGTGCATATTAGCATGCATCAGCTCTTGTAAATCAAGAAGGCTTTTAGCTTTAAGATTAGTGATCAACTGATATAGATGTTTTATAACTGATACCAATTATTTGCATTATTATGTGCCCAATAACTGATATAAGGATTGTTTTGCATTGAAAGCCAGCTCATCAACAGATATTCTTTGAAACATAGGCTATACATTTACAAACCCGTATTTTTAGTGGTCACTTGAAAATGTCAGATTTCACAGTCACAATTAGGAGTTTCCTTGGCCAGAACTTTTGCATAATATTTAAGCGTCTCACTACAAGGTCATGAAATAATAGACCATCATTGTAGAGTTGACAAAGTGACACTCAACCTCTCTTTTTTCCAATCTTATTCTTGAAAATGAACCTAACAGTCCATGTACAAGTTGAATAGATGCACAAATTTAATAAGAACAAGGTTACCATTGTGAAAACATTTATAAAGGCCAGAATAGCATTGCTAAATGATGGAATGAGTTTAGCTTTCCACCTAAATGAGAAAAGCAAGCTCACTCATTGGCGGTGCATGTCTTCCCAACAGGGAGGTCACAATATGAAAAGAAGTTGCATCCCCTGCAGAGTTTGACCCCTGATCTTTCTGCCTTGGCGCACACGTTGGTGATGTTAAAACTGGTGGCATGTATTCCTGTGGTGGGGTGAGAGTTTTTGAAGTCATTTTACACCTATGGATTCAACACTTCTGCTCGGTCTACTAGAAGATCGAACATTATCAAACGTGTAATAGCAACTCTAAATGTCTTAAGCCAATTTTGCTTGATTGATCGCAGGTGCTTCTTGTGTTATTTTTAATTAACCACTTTTTTTATCAATACATGATGTGACCTCCCTAAAGTGTCTTCCTGAATAGTTCTGCTTGACTAGAGCGTATTAATCATGTTAATTGTTCCAACCATGTCATTTGTCAGGGGGTTAATCAGTGCGGTATTTGTCAACCTCTGACTCCAAGGTCAGGTGGAACCCCAGGTCTAGTGATACAGTTAATAATCGAGATGGGAAGATAGTAATTGATGTATCTGGATGGTGATGAGAAAAATTACTTGGCATGTAATGGCATGTATATAATATTTTTCATAGCTAAATAGTATGCAAAAATTGCCAGAAAAATTGCACATAAAAATACATTCTTTACATCAGTATTATTTGTATTATATTGTATTAAATCTTAACTTTATTATTGTATATGAATGTGAGCAGTGAACAGTTGAACATCATTTAAACATTTATCCATAATCCAATTCTTTCTGATTTTCTTACACTGACAGTAGATAAAACAGAATACCTTTTCTTTATAGTAAACATTGAAATTAATATGTCATTAGACTCATTTATGCATTTGTGTTATTTTTTTAGAGGTTCATGCAGGAAGTAAAGCAGCTTTATCACACAGCTTGAGTACAGTATGTGTTGCGAGTTCTTAGCCTCTCTTCTCTGACTGTGAAAATCATCACTTTTTACAAGCTAACGTTGCTCACACTTTTCCCTCTATAGGTGATGATTTTCTGGTAATTGTTGGCATCTCACAGGTGTATGTAAGCTCTTGCCTAGGCACTGCCGGTTTTATATTAGAGATCATAAAAGAGGCATGACTCACTTATGGCGTGAGAACTGTGTAACGTATGTCAGTGTTTGCAGGGGGGGTCTGTGTTTTTGACAGGGGAATGCTGAAATAGCATGTTTTATTGCAGCTCTGAGTGTAAAACCCAAGGCCACTGGGAGAATGTTTGTGCCGCCTGTGTGAGCAAGCGTGTTTAACGAGCAGAGAGGAGAGGAAACGGCCACCTTGTCATAAACGCGATGCACACACAAAACAAGTGAGAAAGTGACACACTTAGTCAGCAGACAGACTCTGTCACTCTGTGATGTACCTTTTGTGTTTGTTCTTCCAAGAACATGACATCCTGTTATTTGGCCTGAGCTTAAAGGGGGGGTGAAATGCTCGTTTTCACTCAATATCCTGTTACTCTTGAGTACATATAGAGTAGTACTGCATCCTTCATAAATCCAAAAAGTCTTTAGTTTTATTATATTCATAAGAGAAAGACACGTCACGCCTCCAGCCACGACCGGCTGGAGGCGTGACGTGTGGGCGGAGCTAAAGAATCACGAGCGCGAATAGGCTTTTGCGTTGAGAGGATGTGGAAGCTGTGACATTACCGTGAGGGAAAACCCATCATCCAAAACAAACCATGGCTAACAGTCAGATTCAGCCGTTTATTTATGATCCAGAATTAGATCCAGAGGCTGAAACTGAACGAAAGCAGCAGCAGCAACGACTCGCTCCGAGCGGGGCTCGGACCCGGGTCTCCGGCAGGGGAGGCGGACGCACTAACAAGGAGGCAGAGATATTTGAAGCAGTTTTACTCACCGCCTGCGGTTCCAACACACGATCGTGACCCTTTTTCCTTGGGATTGCATCATCCTTAAGAAATAAACGATACGCAAATCCGTCGTCAAACTGGGCCTTGTGAACAAGCATCTTCGAAATGCAGGGAACAAACAAAAACACTTGCACAACTCCGTTGATGCTCTGTAAAAATAAACTCCATCCACTGGTCCCTTAATGCTGTTTTTTTTTGGTAATCTGTGCAGGGTTGTCTTGCCAAAAACACACTTCTTTTGTGAATTTTCGCGACGCTCTCGCTCTGATCAGTGAATTGCTCTGATCAGTGAAATGTCTGTGCTGCTGCTCAGCCTCGCTATATGAGAGCGCGCGTTCTTCCGGCAGAAGTGCCTTAGGACCCATATAAGGAAATTCCGCTCCATCTAACGTCACACAGAGCCATACTCGAAAAAAACTTTCCGAAACTTGTGACAAACCGGAAGGAGTATTTTGGGAACAAAAATACTCCTTCAAACGTACAACTTAATTTTTTAAACTTTGTCCATGTTTAGCATGGGAATCCAACTCTTTAACAGTGTAAAAAACTCAGTATGCATGAAATAGCATTTCACCCCCCCTTTAAACTTCACTCTGGAACTGGTCCCATATACCGATTGGGATCCAGACATGAATGATTACCTGAAATTGTGCAACTTATTTAGGAGATGTGTGCCAAATACTTTTTTTTATTTATCAGTTTTCAGTCATAATTTAGACAATATTCCTCCTAACAAGCAAGTAGAAACGTAGCAACTACTGATACTTGTATCGGGCCGATACTGAGCTTCTGTACTCTTACTCGTTAAAATACCATGATACCAAACGCCGATACCATACAGCATGTGATAAGTGCCATATTCAGATTGTCAGGTTGTCTACGTAGGATTTTTATGCAATAAATAAAATGTTAAACATTCAGTTTGATCGCCTGAATAGCTGACATGCGTGAACTGAGTAGATTGAGCAAGCAGCGGCTGCTCGTTTTGCACCAGTACAAATACATGCACATGTTGCACGTTTTGCTTGCTTTTGAGTGTTTCTTCATTATATGAGTGGCTTTGAAATATGAATCGCAGCACGTTTCAGATGAAAAAAAAAAAAAAAAAACGCGACTTCCATTTATGAAAATATCACAGGAGATTTATAACCAGTGGTTGCCTGCATTATTACAGCAAAGTGTGTGATTATAGCACTAAGTCGCTGCAGTGGAGCAGCTCTAATGCTATTCAATTACATATGATGGACTATAGCACAAAAAAAAAAAAAAAAAAATTGAACAAAGTAACAAAAACTTGTAAAAATATATTTTAATGGGCATAATTAAGTGTGAAAATAACTGAAGAATATACAGTCAAACCAAAAATTATTCAAATACCAGATATAATAAATATATATATATGTAAATTACTGTCAGTAATTTCCATTACATTTCTATCAAAGTTATCTTAAATTTTCAAGATAAATTTGTTCTGACAGAGTTATTGTGATATTTTATAACCATCTTCTAAACTATAGAGAATTATCTGTGATAATGTGAATTGTTTAAGGTGTCTGAATAAATTTTGGTTTGACTGTATCAATTTAATAAATTAAGTTAACCAGCTAACATTATACATGTTCTTTTGGTTTCTTTACCCAATATTTAAAAGATTTACAAATGCAATAAAAATATTTGGTATTGGTAATAGGTATCGTCAAGTACCAAAAATAAAAGTATTGGTATCGGGCTGGAAAAAATGGTATCGGTGCATCCCTAATAGCAACAATTCAGAATACTGTAGGAACTGCATAACAAACACCATAGCAATATGCTTATAGTCATTCAGAACAGCTTAGCTTCTGCTAAACAATTTCACAGCAACCCCCTGGCAACCACTTAACGATATAAAAACTGTTCATAACACATTAGCAACTGCATCTCAACAACCTAGCGACCACCTACTAACAGAGCAACCATTCAGAACACCTTAGCAACCACCTAGCAACATGTTAACGGCCATTATGCAGTTGATAACTAACCTTATCAACTGCATAACAACTCCCTGGCAACCACTTAGCAACATAGCAACTACTTTATCCAGAACACATTAGCAATTGGATACCAACACCCTTGCAACTACCAATAATATTTTAGCCACCATCTAGCAACATGCTAACAACCATTCAGACCAACATTACGTCTGCCTTGCAGAGCCCTAGCAAACAGTCAAAAATCTGGTTAACACCTACCAACAGATACAACAGCTTAATACACTGTAGAAATAACAATGACAATAACAATAGGTACATCAATACCCTGGCAACCAACTTACAACATAGCAACCATTCAGAACACTGTAGAAGCTGTATGCCAACCACTTATAACACCCCACCACATGCGTACCATCGTTCAAGAATACCTTAACTTCTGCTAAGCAGCTGCATAGTAACTCCCTGGCAAACACCTAGAAAGTTCCGGAACTTTGAAAAAGTACCACCTCGCCAGCAGGGACTTTCTGAGGGGCATTTTTTTTACCCGGAATTTTATTTAGTTCCTGGTTCCTGCGGTGGAAACACACCAAGTACCAGGCCAAAGTCCCTAGTTCCTGGGTAAAGTTCCTGCGGTGGAAACGCGGCTTTAGTCACTCCCTGTTGACTGCTTAGCAATATAGCATGGATTCAGAACAGCTTATCAACCCCCTAGCAACGTTCTAAAAGCCATTTCCCTCATTTCATCATTTCCCTGACAACCACCCAGAACGCCACCTACCATACCTTAGCAACTGCATAACAATTTCCTGGCAAACTTAGCATGTTTTATGCTGACAGAAACCACCGAAATGTATGACATCATGTTTTTTTGACAACGAAATATTCTCCCAGCCTTTATAATTCACGGTGTTTCAGATTACATAACACTCCTCTTTTTATTCTTTCTTTCAGATAATATTAAGGTGGTCCAGTCTGAAGGATCTTATCCATGCCAGTAAAAATCATGAGACTCTAGCGTGCCCCCCAGAGCCTGTACTCTATCATAGCCACAATTATCATTCTTTTAAAGAAATGGCCTGGCATTTAGCAAACATGTTATGAAAGGATAGTTTCTAATAGAACTGGGACACCTCCTCCCTCATCTCTGGAGGATCTAATTAAACTAAACTAGTTTCCAACACGTTCTAAATGACTTCAGAAAAACTATTCATTATGTCTGCCCTCCAGTCCTGTTAGAAATATACTCAAACATTATATTTATCAATTAAATAGGTTATCAAATGGCTTAAGTGTTGTTGAGAAATATGCTGCATCTGAACCCTTGAGAATTGGGTTGCTTTCCATCACATCTTTAGAGTAATGTGGCTACTGGACATGAGTGTTCATGCTTAAGCCCAGAATAAATATGCTTATGAGTCTATTAAGCATATCAAATAATTAATCCTGATCTCAGGTTCTCCAAGGTAAGATTTTTCTAGAGGTTTTATCAAATTTGACCTGAGCTCAACAATTCAATAAACTAATCCACCTTCTCCACTCTATCTGATGTGTAAGTGTAAAAAAAAAAAGTGTAAACCCATTGATCATTGGCCGACTCCAAATAAAGACTTTTAACTGTGTATTTACCAAATAACACCAATGCACGCTAGCCGATTTTGTGTTGCGAAAAACAAGGCAGCTGGCTCATACAGGAAAATAAACATTATCGGCTATGTGTAATTCTGAAACATTCAGTCTTTGTCTCTTCGCTTTTGCTTCCTGGTGTGAACGGTTGGTGGTCTCCATCCAAATCTAGTCAATGAGAGGCGCAAACCCATTAGAACTCAGGTGTGGCTGTGATTGTGCTAAATAAATACATTTCTCTGCAGGCTTTCCTCATCGCCAGAGTCACCATAATTCATCCAGTCTCAAGTCCATTTGGCTAATAGCGATGGGGCAGAGTTGTCCGACAGGCCACTGATTGGCTGTCTCTTGTCTGTGCAGGTTCATCCAAGACCTCTTAGTTCGGGACAAGGAGGTTTATATGTTCTGACAGAGACAAATGGCTTGAGAGAGTGCAAGAACGATAGAGAAAGAGAGGTAGACAGTGAGAAGTGAGATAATCTTTGAGTCGGCTGAAAACGAGCCCTGCCGGACTGCTAGGTTGTGCCTCCCTGATTAGAATTGCAGATAACCTAGACAATGAGGTGAAGCTGAGCTACTGGTGCTGGAGCTTTGAGTGACAGCAGGAACTGCTCTGAAGCTCCTGGCCCAGTCTGTGTGTGTGCTCGCTCTGACGCCCAATAGACACTTTCAAATAGATAGTGCATGAGGAAACCATTTATCTGAAATGCTGTGAATCCACTGCGGTCTAACAGATGCATTTATAAGGTGATCCAAAGGTGATGACTTACATGTCTAAGTAGATATGTGATTTGTTGTGTACAAGTAAGGTTTAAAGCAAATATTTTTAATGAGCAGAGAAGATGCAAAAGCAATAATTGTCATGAATGTGATATGCATAAAAGTATGTTTTAATGACTAAAATGGATGGGCAAGAGTAACATTAGGAGTAGGGTTTAGGAAACAACCGGTTAACATGGAATAACAGATACAGATAATATAATATATTCTCGCTACATGCATACTTACTCTGATACGGGATGTATAAAAAAAATAAAAAATAAAACTGGCAAGGTTTCCTGCACTACTGTGCAACAACGCCACAACACTGCTAATGAATAATACACAATTTTTTTTTTTTTTTTTTTTTTTTTTTTTTTACATTTTACAAAAAACATTTTACAATTTTAAAAGAAACATTAATTAAACCAACAAGATTCTGAAAATTCTTCATGATTTCCATTTAAAGTATTTTATATATTGGACACTGGAGTTTTTCTTTCCAGTAACCATGGCCCAACGACAGGAAGTGCAACAACCTTGGCCCTTAAAGGTCAAGTTGTCTCAGTCAGCATGTTTGTTTTAAACAAAATGTGACCCTTCGCATGAATGTGTATCCCCTGGAGGGACCTTCATGATACGGCTTCTAGGAAGCAGTATTTCAAATGGTCGGTTCATTCTTTGAGCTCCACTTAGAGGACATAAATGTGACTGTGGTTTGGATCGTTGAAGGTCTCACCCAGTGCAGACCCATAACCAACACACACACATATTCACAGAAAAATAGTGTCAGAATCCAGGGGCGTCGCATATGTTTTACACATCCACACTTTTCCCGGTGAGAGGGTTCAACACCCGCACGTTTTCTGCAGTTTTTCCGCAGTTTTGCACAAACGCCTTACTACAGTCTCTCCTCCATTTTTTTCTGGCGGGAACTTATGGTTATGGTTATTTACGTCTCCCTTTTCCAGATACTTTGAATGAGTGTTTATGCTTTCAATGTTTTTAAATAAGCTTGATATGTGTTTGGGAAGATGTTCTGTTATCGTTTTGTTGACATGTCGATTGTTTTCGGTATTATATTTAGTTTTTTAGAATAATGCTAATTGCTATTATTGGGATATTGTTCAGCAGCTAGCTAAATTCGGTTATGTAACGTTAGGTGGCATGCAATGTATAACATAACTGTAATGAAGAAGGGAATTGACAAGGAGGGGGGACAAACTGCCATTGTTAAGCAGTGTATTTATGGGTTCATTGCCAGTGCAACTGAATTTGATATTTTGAGCATTGTTTGTTGATTAGCTGAATACTTTTGTGGATACCTGTTGTGTTTGATTGTAACGTTACCTGTTGAGGAGAAAAAAGTGAGAAATTATGACATTGTTTGGATACCTGTTGAAGAACTATGAAAGAAAATTGTATTTTATTTTAATGTTTAAAAACAGTAAATTGTTACATTATTTATACCACGAGAGAAAACGCTTTATCTGGGTGTTTTGTTTCTCCCCTTTTCTATTTTATTTTATTTTATTTTTAAATGTAGGATTATTTTTTTCCCCAGCCAAATGCTGCAAGCCGGAAATCCGGCACAATGCCGGAGAACTTTAAGCCCTGCATTTTGTACCCCTATGTCACTGTTTTCATCGTTTTTATTGTTTATAAACAAACCACATCCATCCCCCGCACTTTTGAAAAGCTTGCTACGCCCCTGTCAGAATCCCCCAAAATGTTATTTCCAACCGACATGCTGGACATCTTCTGTCTCTAAAATAAACCTCAGGGAATTCTCAGCTTAATATTCCTCTGCTTTTGGGCTAACAGGAACCACTAGAGCTACCCTCGGTGCTCATGGGCAAATCTGGCACCATTAAAGACATATCTCTCAACCTCAGCCAAACCAGCTGGCGTAGTCTGCCAATTCAGTCAATCCTTGATAAGCATGGGCAGGAATGCTGCCATTTTGGTATGTGTCCACACACTAGGGGATGAATATGGAATTTTGTATCATTTATTTATTTTATAAATATTTTTAAACAGATCTCAGTAAAAAAATTTTAGTTAAATAATATTCTGCTCTGTATATTAGGTTAATAAAAATCCCATATACTGTATAAAGTCAGGGGAATAACAATTGTAGTTTTCATTGATAGCTCTCATTTCAGTCACCAGAGTGTGTTGGTATGAATATGTGCAAGATGATCCATCTAGATTATGAATGAATCTGATTTGACCTTGTTACCTCATTTAATTGTCATAACCTTTAACACAGCTGATTATCCCTATCTCTGAAATACTGCCACAAAGTAAAGCTTTCTCCGTGTGCTTAAAGGGCATTTAAAAGTCCTATATGCTCTGCCCAAGAACACAAATTCTTTTCGGGCCTTTTAAATTCACACTGAGTATTTGATTTGCTTCAGGGCTGTAGGCGCAATGGCACATCAAAAGAGAAAAATCTAAATTTTTGAAGCATATCAAAATAGTTACAATTATACTTCCCTGCAGTTTCCATCTACATTTTTGTTTTTGGCTCAAAACATATTTATCCCACTAAGATAAAAAAAAAAAAAGTTTTCACTCTTCCTAATGTGGTTTCATATCAGCTTTTGGTGCTGTGTTTCATTAATTTGTTGAATTGTGATATATTGTTTTAAGACACAACCCGTGTTAATTGGAATTCAGAAAGCGACTGCCACAGGGTTTAGGATAATGGTTTCTGTTTCTCTTCAGTCACTCTTCAGTGGTGCTTGTACACTAAAGGCGGTTTTATAACAGGAAGTCCTGCATGAATGCTTGTACTGAGAGGGAGAGGGTAAAGTAAAAGTGATGAGTCAGGCGTGGAGGAACACGACTGAATGAGAAGGCGACCAAGCGTGCTGGCCATTAAGTGTATCCTTCCTGTCAATCATAAGCCAGACTGACAGTTCACACAATTGCTTTAACAGATGATCTCCAGGGAGAAGTCTCTCAACCTTTCTGAATTGATCATTACATCAAAAACATTTCTTTGAATGTGCAACATTCATTTTCTTCCCACTTGACATAGAGTGTGGTTTAGGCACGAAAAAGTAGTTTTATTTTAACTAAATTATTTAATACATGGTTTTTAAAAGGGTTTTTACTGAGTTTCCGATATTTAGTGTGAACTAGTCCTGCAAGTATATTGGTGTTCATCACTCCCCCGTGCCCCACAGAAAAATGATGGTGTTAATTAAGAAGACCAGCAGGAACAGACTTGGATCAAGATGGCATAATTATTAAAGGCCTGCTCGTGCTAATGCGCTTCTCTTTAGCTCTGGGCTCAGGATGACAGAAACCTGGAAACCCACAATCTTGCCTCCATAGACGTCAGTAATTTGTATAAACCAGTTCTCCTCCTAAAGAGTCACAGGCTGCTCCTGTGTTTCATGAACTTTTATAAATTGCTTCTTTGTTTCATAAATCATTTTTTTGTTACTTATTATGTTATATAACTTTTGCTTCTCTTTTTGTTTTCATGTTTTGCGTGTGTGTGTGTGTGTGTGTGTATATATATATATATATATATATATATATATATATATATATATATATATATATATATACACACACATATATATATATACACACACACACACACACGCAAAACATGAAAAGTAATGGTACGCAAAAATCACGGTTCGGTACGTACCTCGGTTTTAAGTCACGGTTCGGTTCATTTTCGGTACAGTAAGGGAACGAAATGCAAACATTAAACTGCAGGTTGTTTATTACTATACACTGGATTATAAAATTATTCTTATTTAGCAAGGATGCATTAAATTGATCAAAATATGATGATTTTACAAAATATTTATATTTCAAATAAATTGAAATTTCTATTCAAAGCATCTTAAAAAGAAAGATTCAGAAGGATCACAGCTTCTGCAAAAAAATATTTTTTCCTGTTTTCAACATTAATAATAATTAAATATCTCCAGTGCAGTAAATCACATTTTAGAATGCTTTCTAAAGGATCATTTGCCATTGAAAGATCATTCAGAAAGTATTCTCGTCGCTTCATAACGTTACAGTTGCATTACTGATGGCAGATGGACTATTCTGATTATGCTTTTCATACTTTTCGGGACCTTGACAGTTTAATTTATTTAGCAGTCTAACAAGCCTCCCGGTTTTCATCCAAAATATCTTAAATTGTGTTCCGAAGACGAACGAAGCATTAACGGATTTTGGAACGACATGGGGGTAAGTGTTCAATGACAAAATTGTAATTTTGGGGTGGAGTATCCTTTTAAAAAAAGCAGACCATCAGCCTCATGTGGCACTGCTGTTTTTGCTTCACCCTGAAGGTGCTCGGTGCTCAGGGCCGGCGCCGGTCAGCACTAGGCCAGTGATTTGTGCCCTACAGCTGGGCTTGCAGAGGGTTGGAGGAGGTGTGTAGGAGAGGCCGGGGTGTTTTAGTGGGCAGCTGCTAATTCTTAATCTCTCCCATGCTGACACTGGCTGAATTAATTAATAGTGTTCTCTGGAAGTCTGCTGGAAAGTTGTCAGGGCCTGTCAGATAAATCACTGGACAGGATTCCTCTCTGTCGTTTACTGACTGTGGCCTCAGCCGCCTCTGTCTTTGTGTGTTCATGTGGCCGGTCACAAGAAGGGGGGTAAGAAAGAAAGAAAAATAAAGCTCTGTCAAAAGAGTGTTTTTTTTTTGTTTGCGTGTGTTCAATGGATTGTTCCTTGTTTTCCAACCCAGTGAGAAACTGAAATGTGTAACCAGTTGCACCGAAAGCACTACAGTTCATCTACATGTTAGTTTCAAATTTCCTTTTCGTGAGAATACAAATGTCAATTTCAATCTCGGTTGAAATGTCTACTGAAAGTTTAAGCCTTTTAAGGAAGTTAACTAAAAATGTTTATGAAGGAGGAAGACAGAAGTGCATCTTTAAACTATTTTTCACAGTTAAGAGATAAACTAAACTGAACTTTGCATGGCTAAGTATGATTTCCTGTCTTACAAGAACATTCCTGAACCTTGTATTCATTCTCCATAGTGACTGATACTAGACTAGCTAAAAACTTGGCTTCTGCAGTATAATATACTTAGCCTTTACTAATTATGATCGAGAGCGGCATAGAAGATTAGGATGATAGGAAAGACAAATAGAAGGATTATACTAATAGTAGCTAATGTATAAATAGCAGGAATGTAGATTAATTTGTGTAGTCACAAGTAAAAAGGCTCTCCTAGCTCTTGTTTATGTACACATGCATTATTTCTAGGGCTCACAGTGAACACCGGAGAGGAACTGATATTGGGGTGGTTATTTTAAAGGTGAAATGAAATGGTTTGGTGAGTGCAGTTTTCTTTCCCATGCTGTTGTAATTCAGTTTGTAGTTAATTTTAAACGTGTAAACGTTTGTTTATTAACTTTATGGAATACACAAGCATCTAAATCACTTTAATTCTTATATACACAAACTTTAGATTTTATTATTTTGTGTGTTTTTTTTTATAGATTTGCAGAGTAGCTGACAAAAAGCTATTTTCATTCTAATCATTTATTTTAACAGTTAAAAAAACGGGAAAAACTAACTCCTGCTGGATTATTCTCACAAAAATCTGCTGTATGAAACACTGATTCAGTCTTAATGTTTACAACAGCAACAGTGAGTTTATTTTTGGTATGGGCCTTATTGATGTTTACACTCTCAAAAGCCACCACACTTTTAATGAGATTAACACATAAAAATCAATGAGACTTTCTAAATAAATAGTGTGTAAAATCAAGCATTTACCACAAGGATATTGTTTCACTGAACCTTTGCCTCTGAATATTGGACAATGTCTTGACCGATTCAAGCCCTTCATAATCAAATTGAATGTCGAAAGCATTCTCATCCGCACAAATATTCTCTGCTAGATCAGCCTGCGCAATGTTACTTCATCCTTTTTTCTTGTTTTAGTGATGCCAGGCAGCGATAGCTTAACCCTGATCAATGACAGGGATTTTAGTTTTACAGTTCTTCTGAGCGGCTGGAATGTCAGGAATCAGCATGCTGACAAATGCTCAGCCTGACAGGTAACATGTCTCAAGGTACAGATACTCTGAGTCTGATGTACTGATGTTTCCTTGCATCATTTAAACCGCTGAGAAATGTCAGATGTTGGCAGCTGTGATTATTGCTCAGTTTTTCCACTAGTTTCTTTTTTTCACCATGCAAGGTACACTGTTAAAAAAGAAAAGAACGAAAACGACGGAAAATTTACATAAAAAAAATGGCAGCAGAGGTTGCTGGAATTTTACTGTAAAAATATGGTAGCAACATTTTAGGTTTTATGGTTTTAACTTAAATCAACAGTTAAATACTGTAATTTAATTAACTGATATGATGTTAATATACCAATCTATTGAAGTACTAAAATCTGGTTTGTACCTTTGTAATACACTGATAACCACCAAATGCAGGTGGTGATGAAAGTCACATAATGAGCCGAAGACCATCACAAGCAGCTTTTAGATATAGAAGGTGCATAGTGTCATTCACATAAACACTAAACACCATCATATTAACACACATGAAACTGAAATAAAGCAATAAACATCAATTTAACATCATTACGTGTAACGCAACTCGAATATACAAAACTGATAAGAAGAAAAAAAGGAATTTTTACAGTCTTTTACCGTTAAATTCACATTCATTTTTTACAGTTTACAGTTTATGGTCAGAGTGCAGCATTAATAAATTTGATAAATTTAATGTAGAAATATAAAAAATAATACACTTTTAATGATAAATAATAAACTTAAATTGTTACATTCTGTTTAACTATTTCCGTATTTTATATTTATATTTGTAGTATTCATGTGTGTGTGTGTGTGTTTATTTTTAAATTATATTCTAATTCCTCCATAAATATTATCACTAGATTCAGAGAAAAACTGTGTTTTTATTAACAAAATGTATTTGTGTATATATATATACACACACGCACACACACACACACAAGTTCACACTCAATCTTTGATCGGGCTGTTAAGTTTATGTTATTTTATTTTTTTCATTTAGCATATTTTCCTGCTGTCTGTTATGTATTGATTTTTATTTTCAACTCTCGGCTGCCTTGGCAACTTAAATTTTCAGGCCATCACATTTTCTTTGACCTTCAAACATGGAGGTGCTCTACAGGTCCGTCTCTCGCTTGTGCTTCAGTTCAGTTACTCACTCCCCTCACTTCAGGCCCATGACCTTTGACCCAGTACGTATGATTGCATTCTTCCGTTTTCGTTTAAGTTCATTTTATTTTGGCCCAGGAGATTCAGGCTTCATCATTCTCACAGCGGAGTCTCTGTACGTGCTGGCTGTACACTTAGGTGAACAGCCCCACAACAGAAGCAGATGTTCATGCATTTTAATCAAAAAAATGGTGGCTTTTGTTTGTCTGGCTCCATCTCTCTTCATTTCCGTAATTACTGCTTCTGTGGAAAAGTCCACTGAGCCAGGAACACAGAGAGACAGAATGGTGTTTTCTCTCCCCCTTTTCTCACTCTTTACTTTCTGATGGACAGACACAATTTTACTTTTTGCCTGTAATTACTTGGGATTGCCGGCCAGCGCTGTTGTCATTTTCCCAGAAATAACAAGTGAACAGAGCCCCTCTGTCCCGAGACTCAACTCTGACTGGCCGTCTATTTACCTTCACGGCACCGGGCTGAACTTAGGACGGAATTCACTTCACTGGTGTCCTTGTGCTGGTTAAGACACAGCTGCTTTACTGCTTCAATTGAGTAAAATGGAATACTTTTTTTTCACACTGTGATCATTGACAATTTAATGTGTATTTTTATTCATTGATGGCAGTACTTGCCAGGTGGGAATGCAGGCATTGTTTATTTTTTGGATAATACACACATACACGCACGCAAGCAAGCACACACACACACACACACACACACACACAAACACAGATATATATATACAGAATCTAGTAAACAAGGCACTAGTCATGCATTAGTCATTCATAGGTCAGCTATAGCAGAACAGCAATAATTAAAAACTTGCATAGTTCTGCAAAGTCTTTGAAATGACAAGATTCTCTTTCACACTTAATATGTAAGGTGGACCATTTAAGTCTAGGTTTTCTTGTACATATTTGTGTGAGTGTATGGACGTATGAGTGTGCGTTTATGTGTTGCTTTGGCTTTGCTGGAGAAGAGTAATTGCGACTGTATGAAGAGGTGCCAAAGGCAATGTGACCTGAGGGTGCAGGTGATAATGGTCATATCAGCAGAGAGTTTTCTTTGTAATAAGACGCTGTATGAGAAGTCAGAGGTGAAGAAATCACAGTTATATTGTTTGGAGGGGAAAAGGAGGTGCATGTGTGTGTGTGTGTGTGTGTTTGTGTGTGTGTCCATACGTATGACTGTCTGAAGGAAATTACAAGCCTCAGTTCTTTAAACTTGAAGTGTGTCTGCATTTTGTTGGGAATGTAGACCATCTCTTGACCTTATTTGACAGTCTGTGCTTCCTCTAGAGGCCACAACAGAAATACAAGTCTAACAAAATATCACAAAACATTCAGAATGACTGGCAAGTGTCAGGGCTATGGTGTCCCCAGGAGTCCGGCTCCGCCGTGGTCTGGCACCGAGCCGTCCGCAGCTGTCAGAGTCCTGTGCAGCAAAACGCCAGCACCAGATGAGCTTTGGTAACCTAACCTGGCCCAGGACATTTTATGAGCCTGGGAACAATCCTGTGTTTTCTTTGAAATGCCTGACCCGAGTCCATGGGTGCTAGACATTGGTGTTATTCCAGTGCTACACCAGTGACTTGATTTTTTTTCTTTCCCTCCTTTTTTTCAACTGTGGCCAAAACATTCTACAAAATGAATTTTAATGTGTCTGCTGATCTTCTAATCCAATAAGAATGTTTTTTTCTCCTTCAGAATTGCTTTAAGAGGTGTCTTGGTTGTGTTTTCACGGATCCGGACTAATGGCAGAGAAATGTGAGTGCACTGAAAAGCAGTTTGAACACAGTGAGAGACAGAGGACTAAATAAACACAAGTGTTCAGAGTGTCTGTCCTTCCATTGTAAAACCTTTTATGAGTTCTTTGCTTCACTGAAAGAATTTAGTCACAACAAAGACAGACTACTAATGTCGTTTTCTAATGATAGTCAGGGCTGCTGGGTACACTATTTGGACCATTTTAAAGAAAGGACAGTGCTTATCTTATGTATTTATTTGTAATTATAAGAGCACTATGCTTCAGAGTATGTTTTTGTTTCCCTATATTATCACTTCTAAAATGATGTAGTAAGGTAGATATGTTCACAGTGAAAACAAATCCTGTTGGTCTACGTTGTACTTGACCCTTTAGAGCATTAGTTTCCTGCTTTGCACTCCTCCCTCATGAAATATGTCCAAAAGTGAGATCTACTTCACCCTGTGATATCCGTCATTGGCAAAATGACAGTCTAAGGCCTTGCCTACACATTTTTTTTTTTAAACCACAATATTTAAAAACCTCATAACCACAGAAAATTAATACCCAAGGCATAAATAATTTGCAGTATTTTATACACAGTATCACAGTAGGATACTCAAAATGTTATTTCAGGAGGTTTTTGTTGAATGTTGAGACATTTTTATTTTATGCTTCAAGGTTTTTGTAAGAAGTCTCTTGTACTCACCAAAGCTGCATCTATTTCATTACAAATATGGATAAAACGGTAAATGTAAAATATCTTTACAATTTTAAACAACCCTAGTCTCCAGTTATCCTTCAGAAATCATCCTAATAAACTGATCTGCTGCTAAAGAAACATTTTCTATTTTAATCAACGTTGAAAACAGTTGTGTTGCTTAATATTTTTGTGGAAACTACTTTTGTGGATACTCTTGAGGATTCTTTGATCAGCATTTATTTAAAATATAAATATTAATAACAATTAAGTCTTTACTGTCACTTGTGTGGTTGAATGCATCTTTGCGGAATAGAAGTAATAATAATAATAATAATAATAATAATAATAATAATAATAATAATAAACAATTCTCACTATAAACAAACCATTTACTTTGACTTTTTCCTCAATAAACTCCTAATTTGCTGCTTTTTAACAGTTAGGAAGGTAGTTGTTAAAGGAACACTCCACTTTTTTGAAAATAGGCAAATTTTCAATAAACTGTTGAGTTTTACCGTTTTCAAAGCCGATCTCCGGGTATGGCGCTAGCACTTTAGCTGTAGCTTAGCACAGATCATTCAATCTGATTAGACTGTTAGCATCTTGCTAAAAAATGACCAAAGAGTTTTAATATGTTTTCCTATTTAAAACCGGACTCTTCTGTAGTTATATTGTGTGCTAAAACTGACAGAAAATGGAAATTTGTGATTTTCTAGGCCAATATGGCTAGGAACTATACTCTCATTCCGGTGTAATAATCAGGGAACTTTGCTGCCGTACCATGGGTGCAACAGGCGCAGCGATATTAAACAGTGCCTGAAAATAGTCCCCAGATAGGTAATATACAACGGTAGCCTATTTTCAGGCACTGCGTAATACCCAGAGATTGGCTTAATGTATTAAAAAATGGTAAAATTAGGAAAATTTGCCTGTTTTCAAACAATAGTGGAGTGTTCTTTTAAGGTTATTAATTGGGTAGGATTAGGAATGTAGAATATGTTCATGTAAAATAAATGCTTTATAAATACTAATAAACAGCCAAAATGTTAATTATAGGCATCCTAACAAGCAACAACTGAGAATTGGTCCCTAAACTAAAGTGTTACCAAAAAAGAAATAAAATAAAAATTACTGACCACAGACGTCATTGTTTGTAAAACTGTACTGAAACAGTAAAGCTGACTAAAATAAATGAATATGACAGTTAAATGTTGACCAAATTGAAAGGATATTTTAGTGAAAAAAAAAACTTTGATTGATAGAAACTATGATTAAAACTATGAAAACATCTTACCAGTTCTCATGCATTACAGAAAAGTCTTTACTTTAGAAAGCTGTATACAATGGAATGTAAGTGTAAATGGGAGGCCAAAATTCACACACATTCACGTAGACATGACCTAAGCACAAAACACAAAATAAATATATTAACATTGAGACAGGTAAGATTTATTTGTTAATTTTTTTTATAAATTTTCAGTGTTTTGAAAGGATCTTGAATAATATCGCTCACTTTATTCCCACTGCCTGAGCAGTGAGCGTGATTAGCTAATATAACAATTCGTTGGAGCTCTGAAACTAGTGACGGGTAACGAGACGTCTAATATCTGACACTTAGAGTCCTAAGGATCTCTGATTGGCACTTGATTAGAATCTAATTCATGCTATTATCTCCTCCAGTAGAATTAGCTGGGTATAAAATGATGTGGTAAATCACAGGGGCTGTGAACAGGAGGGCGGGGAGGAGCCGGGAAATAAAGCATAAAGTTGCAATCAACACTTTTAGTTACCTAATCATAAAGTTGACTTTCGGCCCAACAGAATGGCACGGGACCAACAACTCTTTGCCAACGCTTTTGGCACAGAGGCGTTCATCTCAGTACAGTTCATTTAAGACAATTTACAGAGTTCTGCTTTCTTTCCACCTCCAGAGTTTCCATTCCTCACCCAGCCCACCCTAACCCACCCCGGCTTGCCCTTAATGGCAGCCGCTCCCTCAGGCCTGAACTCCAAACCTCAATGGGGACAGAAAATAATTAGGGAGGGAAATTTTGCCTGACACCATTTCTGAAAAGCAGGGTATTATAATGAAAGCAGAGCAAGGATCTTTGTGTAAGAGGGAAAAATTGAAAGGAAAAGAGTCAGAGAGAGAAAGATTTTGCAAGAAAGGCCTTTGGGGGGTTAGCAAGGCATTACTGTCTTGCTGCAGTACTTTTGGGGGAACGTTAAAACTCATGCATGTGCCCAACAGGAACCTGACTTTTCTCCAGGCACTGTCTGCACTTTTGCAGGTGGAATGATAGAATATTGATTTTTGCTGAAAATATCTATATGTATTTGTATCTAATAATATTCATTGTTTCATCAGTTTTAGTCAGATTTATTCTAAATACAATAACATTTAGTTATTTTAATGTATTTGTATGTGATATTCAATCATTTTATATATAAAAATGTGTAACAAAGATATAAGTCTATTTGTGAAAACCTGAACTACAGAAAAATGTAATTATTGTATTAGTTACTGGGTTAATTGTTGCAAAACAGTATTGTACATTGTTATATTTTAGTTATTCATTGCCTAAAATAATAATATAATATATCATTTTTTTTTTTTTTTGTTTACTGGTATAAATCATATTCTTTATTGATTTCTCCTCTTCAATTTTTTTTTTGTGCATTGTCATAACATTGCAGTGTTTTCCCTCTTTTTTTCTGTGTTAAATTAACTGTTGTCATTATGCCAATTTTTCATCTCGTCTTCATTATTGTTGACAAAATCAATGCAGAACACTTTCAAAATAAATAACTGAACTTACGCTGAGTCACACATCCTACAGTCACACGCCTTGAACGGATCGATGCAACATTAGCGGTAATGGCGGAGGAGACTTGGAAAGGCAGTGGTGGACAACACCAGATGCTACGCTGCATAGTTGGGGAGCGGATGAATGACAGATCCGCTGTTGAAAGGTCCAGCGGGGACATCTTGGCTTTTAAAGAGAGGAGTGAAATATTACACTGGGCGGCATAGTTGCAGGATTACTACAGGCTGGAAGTGCTGTTTTTAGAGCCTTGGCAGCTGTTTTGAAAGCACAGGAAGCCAGGAACTGCAAATTTCTTTAATAGCCGAACGATCAGTATTTATACTTTAGGGAACTGTATAAATATGCTCTTGGTGGGTTTTATTTGATGAACCCGATTGTGATGTCACACTTTAGTTTGCATAATGAGCCACAGAGCAGATGATTGCAACTTGTGGAAGCTCTCAAAAACATCTTGGAATGCACTAAACATGTCTTAATTGACACCGACCAGCCAAATAAAGAAACAAATGCGCTGCTTAAGTGTATTGGAAAGACCATTAATTTTTTGTATTGCACCAGAAAGATGCAAATAGCATACTATATCTCTTAATGACACGTTCTCCGCTCAGAGGTGACAATAAACAGCACACTTAGCTGATGACGATCAGAGGCTGCCCTTGTAAGATGGCTGGCATCGCAATCAGCAGGGAATTCTCCTCAAATCCTCCCCAGATTAGAAAATAAATTGACACCCTGGCTCGCATCTGGGTCACGCTTCTGCTGCGGCTCGGCTGAGACCTGCTTTCGGTGTTGTTAATTCATTTGTCATGAACAGAAATCATCGGAGTCGCTAGGGAACGTTTGGGAACAGTAAGGCCTGCATTTGGAGCCCTACACAAATTCCCCTGGTTAGACAGTCATGGTTATTGATTCCCGCAAAGAATTACATTGTTTTGTGCCAAACATTGTTGAGTCTTACTAGATAGTGAAGGAATCGGCTGACCAGACATGATTGTGCCTGGGATCCAGGTCCGGGCCCCTGGGCTCATTACCTTGGCTGGATGGGAGAACAGGCTCTCGGCTCGGCTTTCTAATCTCAAAAGTAATTTTATTTTTGGAATTCCTCTCTAAATATAGCTGTGGTGGTTGAAGTGGGGGGTTAGTGAGATTATGGTATTGAGCCGGCAGACGTTTTCAGTTTTAGCGTCCGAATTGATTTCAGATTGCCATTTTTTAGAGATGAATGAATGCTGGTGCATTTTGATATCTTCGCTTAGCAGGGAAACGGGGAGCATGGGCTGCCACTCACAGTGAGACTGCCATCACCTGATATGGCATCTGTGGCACCCAGCTTGCTGAACTCATCTCAAAAATAAATGGAGCGAAATTAAACCAGAGCTACTATGATGCAAGGCCACAGAAATCAGCTGAAGCCTCTCAATGCATCGAATGGGATTTGCTGTCAAAGTGAGCTGAACTCCCAGATTACTTCCGAAAACCATTACTTGCGTCGTACAACAATGCAATCAGTTCAGTATCCTTCAGAAATCACGTAGGCTGGTGCCAAACAGACGTTTGGTTCTGATGCATTAGAGGCCCAGAGATATGTTACTCTGAAGCTCTTGTATTGCAGATATTTTGTAATCAGGAACTGGCTTAAGACCTTGCAGTCCAGCAGCCTCTTGCCTAGAATATCGATGAGAGTCTGAAAACACCCCTAATGTGAGTGTCGGTGTGCATGTGGGTGATAGATAATCCTATGCAGGCGGACAAAAGATGAGAGTCCAGGGACTTGAGCCCAGTGAGAAGATGATGAGGGGGAAAAGGAGAAGGATTCAGCAGCAGATGTTGAATGCTCCAGGGCACCTGAAGACATCTCTCATCCTCTAGCCTTGCTCTCTTCTCTCATGGGGAGAGTTCACCTAACACCTGCTGGAGAAGATCTGAAGATCCATAAAGAACTAAATCTGCACTCTCACACAACCGCGTTCAGTATACCACCGTTTTCTTTAACTCCAGGCACTTTTATGTCCCTCGTCTCGTTTTTCATCTAAAGCAAGAAATGTAACATTTGAAAAAAAAATATATATATATATATTAATATATATATAAAAATTCCCATCACTGTTTTTTCCAACATGTATGTAATTGTATTGTGCTTTTAATATAAAACAGCTAGGGCAATCTCCAAGGCTGCATTTATTTAGTTAAAATACAGGAAATACTAATATAATTAAATATTATTAGATTAGATTAGAGTCAACTTAATTGAATTTAAGTTAGCATCTAACCAGAAGTGCAAGAATATAGTGTTTTATATACATACAAGTGCAGCTATGGTATACAGAATGTACAGTGGAGTTGCCATATACAGTATTGAGCAGAGTATATACAGAATATAAATATGAATGCATTGTAGGGTTTGTATGTACATTATGAACAGAGCAATGTAGGATTATATACACATTATGAACAGCAGCAACCTAAGAACAGTGGTAATAAATACAGTTTATATGAGTGTGCAAAAGTATTGTTAAACAATGTATTATATGCAAAATAACAGTGGTGCTATGATATTTTTATAGAAAGTTTACAGTGCTTTGTACAGTAACAACTTTAGACAGTTTACAATAGCTAGAATAGTGTGCAGTCTGTGCAAAATATGAGTAGTGCAAATACATGCATGTAAAGTTAAAAAAAAAGTTTAAAATAATAATAAAGTTTATTAGAATTGAATATACTGTGACGGTTTTCTATTGTAATATATTTAAAAATGTAATTTATTCCTGTAATGTGAAATTTCAGTCTTCAGTGTCACATGATTCTTCAGAAATCATTCTAATATGCTGATCTGGTGCCCAAGAAACATTTTATATTATTATCAATGTTGAAAATGTGCTGCTTAATATTTTTGTGGAAACTATGATTAACATTGAGGGAACCATTTTTTTCAGGATTCTTTGTTAAATAGAAAAGTGCAAAAGAATAGCATTTATTGTAAAAAATGTTCTACAAATCTGTCACTTTTGATCAGTTCAGTGCATCCTTGTTCTTGCTTAGTGACCCCAAAACTTTGAATGGTAGTGTGTTTATTTTTCTTTGCAGTGCTTTTAGTAGTTGATTTTTCATTTCAAACACAGACACACATACATTTTTAGTCTGAAAACATCCCTGTCTATGTGCAGTACATTCATCAGCTAAATCTTCCTTGCATCTAAGCCACTTTACAGTGCTCCCTACTGAGTTGCTGATTTTACAATGCAACATGCATTTTTGCATCATTTAAATTGGTGTGTCTGCTTTAACCCTGATGGCCTCTAGAAATCTACATATTTCTACAAGAAACCACTCAACCATGTCACAGGCATTGTGAGTGATGAACACAAAATAAGCAAGGGAGAAAAAAAATGTAAAAGGCTGATTCGATTGAAGATGAAAGCTATCATGCTATTATGGTACATGGCGTGGGATTGCGAGGATAAATCAGCATTGTGATGTTTTTCCGACTAGCCTGGGACATGCAGAGGGCAGTAATATGAGATCTGCATACTCATCAAATAATCAGACATTGGAGAGGCATCACAAAAGCTGGAATATATTTGATATGTTCACCAGCAGCATCAGATAATAATGGTCTCTGACGGGCTGTGAGGAGGTGAGGAAGTTGTGATTTTGTTTATGTACTGATTGACTTGTATCACCTGATCTCCATCCACTCCTTGACCTCCAGCTCCACATATGTACTCTGAGATTATTAGAGGGAGACATTTTGCTAGTGCTCACCTCTAGGTGATGGTTATGTCATGTGTATGTAGTAGGGAATGCATTTTACTTGATGGTAAACTTGATGTTATGATGTACAAGGTGTGAGAAAATATTTTCATAAACATAATCAGGCAAGTTAAATACTTATTTAAGTAGTTAAATTAAAAACTACTTTTTTAACTCAACCTCATCAGTGGGTTGCTTGAGGACTAGGATCAGTCAACAGACAGCAAGTGGGATGATCTGTAACATCATGATCTTTTCTTTAACCTTACTTAATGAAAACATTTAGCTAAGTGTTATTAATTATTACTTTTGAGTAAACACATCTTCATGCGCTTCTGCAAACAGACTGCCATTACTGAGGGTTTATTTCCTGCGTTAATTCTTCCCTTCTGCTGAACCCAAATACTCACACATGCATGTTGAATACCTATTCAACATACTACATGAATTTATGGCTTTTTAACTGTGCTCACAATTTGCAATAGCATGCTCCACTTCCTGTAACACTCATCTCTCAACGGCTGTGGTGTGCTTGACCAGGCGTATACACGAGAGGCGTGATTCACAGCCAACTGACTTTTAATGCTAACGCATAAGGGCTGTAATAATGTACTTTGCATGCTGCAAAATATGCTGTTTTACAGCAATGTTGTTTGCTAAGCTAGATACTTTGTGTGTAATGGACTTTGTTTAAAGGGGCCTGCTATATAGTAGACATTGTTTTATAAAGCGTTAAAAATTATACATTAGTTGGTTCTGGTCCTACAATTTTATTAGCTGAGAGTTCTGATATACATCAGTGGAACTTTGTCAGTCTGTTAATCAGAGATTGTCAGTGATTCCTGCTGTAGGCTAGGTAAATTCATAAACTTGTACCAACCCGGAATTAAGATTTTCACTGTTTTCATCTTTTTGAACAGAGTGCTTTCGCAGAAGCCATTAGAATCTGTATCTGTAAGACTTGC
The DNA here is from genome assembly GCF_003368295.1 of Carassius auratus. Lineage (NCBI taxonomy): Eukaryota > Metazoa > Chordata > Actinopteri > Cypriniformes > Cyprinidae > Carassius > Carassius auratus. The sequence goes on from NC_039255.1 coordinate 10,419,130, forward strand.
TGTTGCTCAGACCATTAAAGATTATTGAATCTTCCTTCCAGCTGGTGTGTCTCCTAAAGAGAATGGTGATGAAAAAACCTGTATGTAGTTTTTGTGAACTTAGGAAGTTTCTGACTAGGAAGAAGTGCGATGAAAATGGGGCTTTGATTTTTTTGCCAAAGCTGTTCGCACTCATTTACAACGTCATTGAAAATGAATGAGCGAGTGGATCAGGTCGATCTTGAAATTTAGCTCGAGCTCATCCTCTCTTCTGTAACAGCGGGCTGTCTGTCATCTTTATTGCTTCTCATCTGCTTGTGTCATTAGCGTACTGAGACTGATCTCCTTTATGACATGCTGTTCATCTCTCTGCAAACCAGATCAGTGGCATGTATCAAGACCTGTTGGCTGGGGCGTTCAATCCATCACAGGTTGTGAAGCTGTTTTTAACACAGGAATGATTTGTCTTCATTTGTTCAAAGTCAACATGAACACCATTTTTTAACTCACAGAATGTCAATAATGTGACATTTTGGTGTGAAATACAATGCAACTAGATTTGTATGTTTCATGTAAAAAAATAGTTTCTTCTTGTCCTGAATATGTTAGAAATCCCAAGTAGTTGACTTTTTTGTTAATTTGTCCACCATGCAATAAATACAAATCTGATTTAGAAAGAAAATACAGAAAAAATGATGTTTTAAACCTCTATATGTAACTAAAAATGTAGGAAAGGGCTATATTTGATTGGGTTGTGAAAGGTGGCCTGTCCTATAATTGGTTAAAATGTTTGTCCAACGTCATCCTTGGTTACACTGGCAGAATAGATAATATTGTAAGTTTTCAGATATTGAAAAAAAGTTATTACATTTTGATGAAAGATTATGACAACTTTTTTCCCCCTTGATGTGACGTGCATACTGTAAATGGGGTCAATTTAAATGTCATGTTCTCTTTATAAAGATCTTCTCGAGTTCTGCGTCTGTGTAGTTCTGCTACATGTTCTGCAGGTTTATTCATTTTTCTTACAACTGTACCTTTATGATGTTTCTCTGTGATTGATAATGGGTCATGGGCTTTAGAGGAAGATAAATCATTTGGATTTCTATTTCTCTGCCTACTCATGTAAGCTGTACTATCAGTCAACTGCATCCTGGGCTTAACCATGTGAAATTAAAACACTGGGAGGTGGGAACAGCCAAGGGAAAACAACACAAAACAAAAGCTTCAAGGCAAAAGACATTCATGTTATACAAATCAACAGTGCATGGGGATATGAAGCACTTTTTTGTATCAGTAGTTCAATGATCATACCTTCTTCTTCCACAAGGAATGACAACATAAGTGTTTTTGTTTTATTTTGTTGATGCCTGTATGAATTTGGTTTTATTTTAAAACAAAAAACAATTCTAAAAAAAATTAATTAGAATAGCTCAGCACAGAATTGAAATCATCATAATTTTCAGCATCATAATTTTGAAAACCATTATATATTTTTTCTTAAAGTTTATTTTTTTTCCTTTTTTTCTATTGGACATATAAAGACATTGTTACAGGCTATGAACTGTTGTTGTGTGTGTCTTTTCTTCGGTGGTGTTGTAAACAACATGAGCGTGAATTTTTATTTTTATATATACAATTTTTATATATAAAAGATAAAATAAAAAATGCAACATTTCTGTTGTCATATCAGTGTTGTATTTCTCCCTTTCAGTGGATGGCTGCATACACAGAGCCGCGGGTCATCTCCTGTATGAAGAGTGCCACTCGTTAAATGGCTGTGAGACTGGAAAAGCCAAAATCACCTGCGGCTACGACCTTCCTGCTAAATGTAAGTATCAGCATGTTGTCCTTATTTTTTCATTTCTTTTTTTTTTTTTTGCTGGAAGTGAAGATCACTGAATTCAGAAGCCAAGGGAACAGCAGCGTTCACAAACTTACCTTCTAGTTTTTTTTTTTTTTTACAATTAACACGACTTCTAGAGTTAATCACCAGTGTAATGAGTGAGTGTTTCCGTGCTTCAACTTTGTGATGTTCCTGCGGCAGAGCACCCATTGTTTGCAGCGACGCAGTTTGAGCGTGTATGTGTGATTAATGGAGTGGTATTATTAGTGCGCTGGTTATCATGATGACTTGCTGTGATGTGCTTGGCTGGCTGAAGGGGCCATCTATACTCCAACAAAGACATTAAGGGAACTATTAGTTTGCAATTTGATTGATATTTCATCCTTGATTTATTCCATTAGCTTATGGCATTCTCTGATTCGTGTGAGTGATGACGAGCGTCATGCTGGTAGCGGCTGGAAGACTGCGTATCTACGAGGCAGCGGAGTGGGATTTAGAATATGAGAGGGTGTCTTGTGTCATGCCATCTGCCTGCTGTGGTGAAGATTTGTGTAAAAAAACAAAACGTTCTTTTTATTTATTCCTTCTTTTTCTGTCATAAAACTTATTTGAACAATGTCTAAAACTTGGTATTACAAGCACTTCCTGTGTTTGTTTGCCTCTTTAAGAAGAATTGCTTTATGTATCCCCCTATTGTAAGTTGTTTTGGACAAAAGCGTCTGCAAAATGACTAAATGTAAATGTTAAAACATTAACGGACTCTAATCTACGGGCTTCTCCTGAGGTGGTCTGATGAAGATAAACAAGGCCATTGCTCTTCTAAACCCCATTAGATGGTGATTTGCAGGTCTTAGCTAGTGCTGGGCGGTATACCGGTTCATACCGAATGCCTATGTTTATTTTTCTTATGACATGAATTGTTTAAATGCCGCAATACTGGTGTGGTTTAAATAATGTTCGAAATGCATTTGAGAGGGGTCTCTTTTCACTGTTCCACTGTGGCGAAGACACAGCTGTATGTGTTACTAAGCGTGAAAGTTCCGAAACCGAAGTTGAACGTGATGACAGAAGAACTCGTCCACATTATCCACTGACCACCACATATCCACTGCTCGCTGCCATAAGCTCCCATAAATGAGAGTGACTCCTGGTTAATATATATTAATGGGTCGTTTTTCGTCACTATTTAGAGTGGAATTTTTCTGCAATATTCACACATAATGACAGTAAAATAGGGCATTCTATGTCAGTCTACTGCAGTAGCTTATTTCCTCTCTCAATCAGTAGAAATTATTTCCTCTCTCAATCATGTGGTTTACACCCGGTCATTCATGAAAAATTAATTAAAATTATTTTGGTCATACCGCGCACAACTAGTCTTAGCTGGTTTAAGATGGCTTAACTAGCCTCATCAAGCTTGTGTGCAGTCAGCAATATGGTTAGTCAGTTAGTTTAGTTGGCCAACCAGCTGTTCTCCCAGTCTTACCAGCCAGTCCTCTTACATGGTGTGGTTTACTGGTTTAGTTGGCTGACCAGCTTGTCTCACATTCTTAGATAAATTAACTTCTCTCCCAGCCTGGTTAAACCGGTTTAGTTGGTAATCCAGCTGGCATCCCAGCCTTACCAGCAGACTAGTGTTCTTGAATGATGTGGTTTGCTGGTTGTAGCTAATCTCCCAGGCTTGTTAAACTGGTCAGCAAACTGCTCTCCCAGCCTTAACAATTAACTAGCCCTCTTAAATGATGTGGTTTGCTGGTTCTGGTTAATTTAGTTGGTCTTCCAACCTGGTTAACTTGGTTTAGTAGGTCATCCAATTGGACTGGTGCCCCCAAACCAGTCAAAAACTAACAAAACAGACGAATCTAGCAAGCTTCACCAGGATAGGATACAGACAAACCACCTTAGGGTTGTTTTCTTGTATTATTTTATCTGCACTGTTTTTTTTCCCCATGTAAACAGGCACTAGTCTGATATTTTTAACCATTACATCTTGTTAAAATTGGTTTACTGTTGCAGAATGTTCAATTGCTTTGTGCTTCCTCTAGCTTTTTTAAAACTGTACAGTAAACCTCAGTTTTTGTCATTAAATCATACCTCAAATATTCAGTAAACACTGTTGCTTGTTTTTGTGTTCTGCTACCTGTCTGTTCTAACAAGAAGCTGATATTGACTAAATGAGAAGCTCTGTGGCTTTCCCTACTGTCCTTGATTTAATGTTATGTCATTTCTGAGCTAAAACAATTGAATTGGATGTAACAGCATCCAGCAACCTTGAAGCAATCTTTCAGGCAGTGATGCCTAAGCTAAAGCTTTTTATAGGCTTATCGAATCCTCTATGGCTGGATGATGTGATTCATTAGTGGAAAGGCAGAACCTTGGCGTGAGGAACATACTGTATGTCTCCTCTTCAACCCTTAGGAGATTCGTCAGCCCTAAAAACATCAAACGAGTAAGCTGCATTTTGTCTCTTTCAGCATCAGCATCATGTCACTTCATTATTTCTCTTTCAAAGCCGACATCTACTGGAAATCTTCAAGCTTTCCCTCGCTTCTCTCTTCCTCCCTCCCTCTCTCTTTAGAAATACTCTCCCCATCGTTTGGTTTTCTTGTGTTGAGCATTTACTCTTCTGTGACTAATTTCCACCCACACACCAATTCTGAGACTGTCTGTGTTTTTATTTTCTTTATTTTCTTTTTATCATGTCAGAATGTGTTGTTGAGCGTCTTCATTCAATATTTCTATAATGTCTTTGATTTATTTTGTCCATTTTTGGGTTGTGACGACACCAGTTCAGAACCTCTATTCTTGAATTAAATATGTATGATTCATGAATTGGGAAGAAATAAATATGCTTTTTGTGAAAGTCAGTCACCCCAAATGTGTCAATCCAGAGCCCAAAATATAGATAATAACAATGACCCCTACCTATTAGGGTTGAAAATCTTTAAATCAATCTTCCATTCTTATTTGATTCAGTGGGCCTGTATCTCATTCTGATTCTTGATGCTTCTTGAGAAACAGGGTTTATGCCCTTGACTTTCTTTAGTGTTGCACAATGCACACCATACTTGTATTCATAATGTTTTATCTCGTGTATCTTTTCAAGAAGCAGATATCAAATTCAAATTTGAGGAACATTTGAGAGTGAATCTTCTTTATTCCACGGTCTTTATGGTAATAGGGGAAGGAAGCTCACCACTCACCACAAACAACACTGCATAGACAAAACAGACTGGGACAGTTGCCATGGTTATATTTGCAACTTGCAGCACATTATAATGCATATTTATCATCTCTGAGGCTCGTTCTGATTGGACACACAAGCTCTCTCAGCATCACTAACTTGTATGTTTGCGTTCCATCGGCATCTGCTGCGAGATGGTTTACTCTGCTGCGGCACAGAGACAACCAGGGAGAGCGGGATGCAAATGGCACAGATGGTCCTTTTACCTTTTATATCTTGGCATAGTCAAATATTTCCAGCATGGGCTTTTTATGCTTCCATAATTTGCCAGAACGTGAGTGCTTTTCCCCTCCAATCTACTCTCAGAAAGTGTATCCATCTCTTTTTGGTAGAGAAGCACGGAGAGAGGGAGCTCTTCTACCTCGACCTTTTCTGGAGTCTTACTTGCGGGCTTCTCTTTTCCCTCTGGAATTGACGAAAACATAGATTTAACATTGTGCAAGACCACTTTCTCTTGCTGTTTCCCTTTTCTTTGTCTCCTTCCTGCATTCCTTCCTCTGGTTTCAGTTGACCTCATAGACTAAGGCTCTGAAGCAGACACCACTCAAAGAATTCATCCTAGTTTATAAAACATCTTTTTGCATTCATTTTGCTGTTGCATAAACAAGCATGCCCATGACAGTCACCGATGTATTCAATTCATTCAGTTTGAACGGATGAGTAAAAGGCCATTGTCCCTGTCCTAGATGATGAAAAATAACATATTTTATTAAATATATGTTTTGTCTTCAGTATGTTTTTATTTTTATACCTGTTTGTATCTCAAAGGCTTTCATTATTAATAAAAAAAAACAAACAAAAACAACAACTGACAAATGAATGGTAGGGTTTTTGTGGTCAGAAAGGAGCTGGGAGAAATGATTAAACAGATTTTATAAAATTATAAAAATCGCTGGCAGTGGCTGGCAACTAAAAAAAATAAAAATGTTGGCTGGGAAAGAGTTAAGGGTATTTCAGTTAAAGATGTACCTAGTGAGAGAAAATCCTCATCAAATACTCATTCGTCAAAGGCATCGCGACTGGACTTCATCCCTGCTACAATCTATCAAGGTCACTGGATTGCAAATTATATTGCCTTAGCTAATGTCGAAATTAAACTCAAAAGAGAGGGGAGGGGAAAAAAAAGCCGAAGGGATAAAATGTTTCCTTGTGTTTGGACAGAGACACTGAACACCAAGAAGAAAAAACCCACCATCAGCCTCAGGAAAGTGCCTGTAAATAATGAGCTAAAACCCAACTAGCCCAGCTCTTTTTCTCATACGCATATTTACATAAAGCCGATTGGACCTGACATCTAAAAAAGTGCCCTTTTGGATTGCTGTTCCCATCATTTGACTCTCTCTTGCCAAAGACAAGAAAATTGGCCGCTATTAGTGATCAGCAGACTCTTTCTTCTCGTTTTTTCATGCATTCTCACTTGTTTTTTTTTTTTTTTGCTTTTGACTTAGAACCAAGACTTGTGTATCTCGGAGGCAAATGGGACACTTGTAGGATCAGGCTGTCACATGTGGCACACATTACTGAAGGCCATGGGTTTATTAATAAATGACAGTAATTATCCTCCCACCATAACAGAAAAAGGCACTAAATAAAACTGCGTGTGTTACCTCAATCTGACAATGAAGCCAGTGATTTATTTAAGACAATTTCCTTTTTTGAGAGTTGCTCCCATTCAGTAAATAATTTATTACATTAAGGTGCATGCTTCAAAAATTTTATAATATAATAACTTAGTGTATTGTGTAAAATTTCAAGGAAAACTGTATTAAAAAGCATGTGGAATTTATGGAATTCATTTTGTTTTATTTTTAAAAGAATATTACAAGTTTGTACAAGTTAAGCTTAATCTAGAGCATAATTGTTTATTACAACAATTATTATGATAGTTTTTTTAAATAATTTAAAAGCCAAAATGTGAAGTTTAATGATATTTCATTAGGTTCATATAATTATTAAAACATGTATTATTTGAGCTGTTTAATCATAATTTTACAGTCATTTTAGTATTTATGGAATTTTGTTATCATGAAAATTACATTGTAAAATTTGATATAACTTTTACTTAATTTTTTTTTTTTACATTGGTTTTATGTCATATTGTTAATGTTGTGTTATGTTGTGTCTTTACTTTAAAAAAAGGGAGTAAGCCCATTCAATTCCATAATTATAATTACTCCACAAAACATGTAGGTAACCTGAAATATTCCTTTAAAAGTTGAACACAGAGTAAAGGCTTATACAGTGTGCGTGCTTTTTGTTTTTATGGAGCGCATATTTATTCTCTAAAGGTTCTGCATTAATTTATTTTTTAACAAAATCCTTCTGTATTTTATATTCATCATATCCCTAAAACAACTCTTTGTCTCTCAACACACTGAAAAAAAAGGACAAAGATCATTTGCAAAAATATCAAATATTAATGCAACGTTTGATGGTGCTTGAATATCACTTCAAAACACTTTAGCAATGTGGTCATAAATACTCTTGCTAATCAACAGACGGAAACATTAGATGTAGCATTGTTATGAATTATTGAACCATCACAGAAAAGCAGATCCATTCCCCCCTTCCCTTTTTCCTTTTGAAGAAAACAAAGCATAGTTTGGTTTGTTTGTGTAGATGTAGCGTTTGACCAAGGTCACATCTCTGACTTTGATGTGTCAGCTAACATTAAGCCACACACTCATGTTCCTGTAAAAGCAGTGCAGTTTACTCTTTTACTTCAAATCTTCTTTTTTTCCTGTCAGAAGGTTTTCCTTCAGTGTTCAAGGCGAATTACATCTAATGCCAATTTACATCTACATACACATTTCAGTATATAACTGATTATAATGCTTTTCTGCATCACATCTGCTATGATCAACTGGATATATACATAATATCACTTTAAAATGATTTCATGGTATCTAATGCTCCTCTATTTAACACTTCGGGGCAGATTTCATCAGCCCAAAATGTTGTGGGCTACTTGAAGGAATGGAGGAGGAAACTGATTTTATCCCTCTCCTCTTCTGTTTCTTCTAGTATCTTCTCGTCTCTTCTCCTCAAACCCAGAATGGTCTTATCTTTGTTAATTCACTTCTCTGTAAACAAAACTGTACTGTATTTAGCATCAGCTATCTCTGGGTTTAGCTCCAGCACATTAATTGTTAAAGCCGAGGAGGACTGCCTGGGAAAAGATAAAGTCCCTGAGGAAAGTTTAAGACAGATGAGAAAAAGAAAGCATGGAGAAGAACGGAGGAGGAAGAGAGGGACTCGCGCTCGCCGATTTCGTCTGAAATCACCCACTCTTTGCTTTTTGTTTTTCTCCCTGAGGCGGCCACAGATTGACAGTTCAAAATCCTTTCAGTGTTATTCAATGTTCTGTTTGGATTTACTCTCATTTTCTTTAAGATAAAACCTCAATGTACGCTCTAAATAATGCATTATGCGCTGGTGTTTAAATCCGCTGAAACTACACATTCTCCAAGGATTCAGGGTCGCGCGTGTTTTCTGGTTTCGTTTGTGCTGATCATTCGATAATTGTGGTTCTGAGTCTGTCGTGGTCACGACATCATGTTAGACATCGCTCTAATGTTTGCAGTGCATGAAACAGGTTTGTTTCTCTGTCGAGTGCTTAACATTGCCTACAGTGCACAATGCCACAGTGTTTTTAGTGTTAAAAAAAAGCAAAAGCAAATCCTTTATGCACATAATTTATAGCATTTGTTATATAGACTTTGACAATGGCCAATTTGGTCAATTTTTAAAGCAGGTAAGCATTGAACAGTGTGTTCAATGCCTGATTAAGATTTCCAGTCTTTCAAAACAAATATTTCTTTCATTTATAACAAATATCCAAGGCTTGTATTATGTTTATTTATAACGATTACCCTAGACTCTCCTGGCTCTAGCAATTGCAGAACTGTGGGGGGCCCCATTTAATGCATCTGGGGGCAAAAGACGTCCCTGCAGATGTTGTGTTTCAAACACCCTGCTATTAGTGCATGTCAGAGGCACAGCGTGATGGATGGACAGAAATGATTTAAGTGAGTGGTGACCAAGGCTAAAACAAGCCTCAGAGTTCGAGTGAGGAACACGGCCTGTTTGTTCTGTCTCAACTTTGACCACAAACACGCAGGGGTCGCCGGCTCGATGATTAGCTCTTGCAGTTTCAGACAGGCTGCTCGTGGAGGGAGTGTTTTGTTATCGAGTCGTTCAAAAGCGCGCTGAATGCCTTTGAAATTAATGCCGTGAAAGTTTTAGAGCTTTCAGCATCTTATCCGAGCGCGAACTTGAAAGAAACAAAAACTAAAAATAGATTAAGGGAGGGGGAAGGGGGGTAGGCTATGCCAGTTTTTACTTGCGTTGTCCTCTAGACAAGGAGAAATGAGAAAAGACAGATAAGAGAGGTAAAACTAATACTCATAATTATAGGATGACTGCTGTAGAATCATGTAGAACATAGGACCATAGAAAAATAATATCTTGCCTGAATGACATGTCAATGACAGTGTCATGTCAAGTTGAATCAGTATAGGAATGTAAGATTTACATTTAAAATAAAGTTACTAATGCGTTATGCAATTCTTAAGTCTCGTTTTGCTGAACATAATTTTTTTCAGTTAGATTCTCATGAACTTTATAATGATGTATATACGGTATACAAGAAGATCTATCAACTGTGTAGAAAATTGACTTTGACGTGAACAAAAATAAATCACTTTTCTAATTTGCATCTCTAATTCCACTGGCAGCTTCTTATGATGAGCTACCATGGAATACATATTCATGGCACAACAATGATGCATGTTTTTCTTCAAGAGTAGGACTGGTGTGTGAGTAATGTCATGTTCATGGGCTCGGTTCAATAAGTTAATGGGTTATTATCTCAAATATGGTTGTTCTTTCTTCAAGATGAGCTATTCATAGTGACTCATGAATTACTGTTTCACTCCTTTTCTCTTACTTGCGTAGGAAGCAATCTGATATTCATTATTCATGCATTTTATTTTTTTTATTTTTTTTCAAGAAATATTTAATTGTGCATCATATATTTTTTGACTTTTTCAGACTCTCAGTCTCTATTTTTTTAAGTCTCGTTCTGTTTGTAAAATGACTACCTTCTCAGTTTGCTGTCTTCAGTACCAATTAACATTTTACTAACTCACTGCATAGAAAATACGATAATTACAGCATAAAGTTAAATTGCGTTGCACCAGGCAAGCTGCAGCATTTATTAACCAGTTTTGAAGGTCGTCTCGTCGTCATCTCCATCAGCGTCAAACTCTCACCCCAAGCCAGATGCCAGGACACTGATATTTACAGTAAACAAACCTGGTGCAATATTACTAATCATTAGCACATGTCTTAGCTATAGTGTGATGAATTTGAGTGGGTTAGCGAGGAGAAATCACTCATATGCTCTGTTTCATCCAAGGACCGTCTTTTTGCCTCTCTTTTCCTTGCAAATGAAAATTAATTACACCGAAGTATTGATAAGTGGCACATAGTTCATTTAGATTAAATTATCCCTCCGAATCATTATTGCTTCACTGGGTTGAGTTTGTCACCCAGAGCTCCATCCTGTCATCTGTTTGGACACCTTTGACGCTCCTGCAAAGATGATTGTCTACTTTAATTTGGTTATTGGTGGTCTGCCTACGACTCTCTCCTCTGTCAATTTGTTACTCTGTCCTTTTTTGCCACCCTTTTAGCACATGACGTTTCAGTTTGGATTGAAACTTTCAGCATTGACCCTCTCCAAGCATGATTACTTACTTCTAAGTGTATTTTAGTGTGTTTTATTTGGATTAAGCTTGTATATGAGCTCTATTGTATATCTATATGTATATGTTGGCTGTTTTCAGAATACAATTTCTTTTTCTCCATTTGTTGAAGTGGCCCACGGTGCTATGTGTGATCTTCCTGAATCAAAATTTCTCACTTCACGCTTTAGTCAGAGTTTTGCCTCAGGTCTTTTTTTTCTCCGCTATTCATGGTTTAGAATTATTTGATAGCTCAGCACTGAATTGGTGCTCTAATGTGATATATTTTCATTATGCAACTGTGGAAAATGCTCTGTTGCTGGCAAATGTAAAATAATATTACACGGCTCTCTCTAAATAGATAAGTCTGAAACATTTATGTTGTGGTTGTAATTTTATTACAGTATTTTTTTTTCCTTGAAAAGCACAAGTATGCATGTTAAACAGGGTTCTGCTTTTGGGGAAGTTTCATGATGCAAATAATACACTTTAAGCGAACAAAGAATTTAAGGTTCATGTTTCTCTTTAAAATGAGACATTGCACTTGTTTTCACGTTTTAAGTGCTCTCATATTTTCAGGCTACTTTGTGAATGGCGATGTGGATCCCCAATAACTCAACAGCTGCTTGCAGAGCAGAAAGGGACATGTAGGCTGGTGGCTCTGGAAACAGCAAGTGTGCACATCGTAAATGTCACCGTCACACATAAAGTTGTTTCAAACTTTAATGGAAAACCAGAGTCTGGCAGTTCAGAGTCTTGCAGGCCATCATTCTGTGTGACATTCAGACCGTAGTTGAAAATACTATTCCTGAATCTGAATTGAGGTATAAAACGTAAAAATGCAGAATTCAAACTTTAATTATTTCTATAAAACTGTGATTTTATTTAGAATAAATGTTATCAAGACCATTTGTAAATGTAGGTTTGACTTTTGACCTTTTGACCTACTTTCTTTTCAAACTCTTGTTTGAAAGTTTTTTTTTTTAATAATTGAAAAGTTTGAAGCTTTATAGGCTAGCTCATTTCCTGTCAATGTAAAGAAGCGAACATGTGCACACAGCAGTTTTGTTGATCATTAAATACTTGACATTGGCATTATGGACATATATTTGAATGGCTCTTTCAAGAAATATATTAATATGCTCAAACATCTGCTGTTTCAAGAGAGATGAATTACTTCAGTTTTCACATTCTAATCAAAAGCTGCTCTGTTGCCTTATTGAATGTAATTACTGAGCAGTCACCAAAACCATCTGAACACTCTGTTAATTGGTAGCTGTAGTTTTCTAGACTTCTCTCCTTCCCTCCCTCTCCTTTTTTACCGCTACTCCAGAATATTTGTGTTTCTTTTGTTGGCTGGACCTGTCAGTCGCACCGATGCCTCCGGGGGTTGGTATAATTTGGTAATTTTGCCTAAACGGTGAAACGGTGATTATGTGGCATCAGCTGCAGGCCTGTCAGAGAGACGCTCAGCGCCCATCCATCACCACAAATGTGCTACTGGGAAAAAAAAAGGTACTCTGATAGACTGGAATGGAGGAGGGAAAATGCAACGGAGGGCAGGTTGGGTTGGGGGTGTAAAATGGTACCTGTGAGTGTCTATGGGTCCTGATTTGGGCAGGAGAGAGGCACTGGTGCTTTTTAATAACAGGGATGCATCAGTGGTGAAAGGGATTCTGGGAAGGTCAGCTTTCAAGAGAGGAATGTAGAGAGGGCGGTGGACTAATGTGGGTCTGTCTGTTCTGCCCACATGCTCGCACAGGGCTCGGTCTGTCTATTTACCCATCCTCCATTTCTCTCTGAACCATCATCACTCCTTCCTTTCTCCATCTCTTATCTGTCTCTCCCTGGTTGAGGCGTCTAGGTTCTTTTGAGAATCTCCATGATGGATAAGGGCATAATTTCACTAAAAGCACACAGAAAGGCACGTGGCTTGACTTCCTCCCCAGAAATTCAATTTAAAACATTTCATCCTTACGGAAACGGGTTTACAACCATCCAGAAATCATCTTCATGAATTTGTCAGCGGAAGTGACTTTTTGGTACTGATTTAAGACTAATATCTCGCATTTATCAAACAGCGTTTATGGTGTTGTGCAATCCTTCATTAAGCAGCCCACCACCATAAAAATAAGCAGCCGTTGTGCATACCGTAAGCCCCCGTGTTTAATAAAAACAGACACGAGAGAGTGAGTACAAATGTGGTCCTCCAGCTTACAAGAGCCAAAAGCAATTGCGCCAATGCAGTCAATAATTAGGAGACAGATGGGCAAATTGGAAGCAGCCAAGTAATGAAAATCACAGAGGCAGCATTGGGACCGTTACTGTACTGCTTCAGCATCTTCTTTTTATGTTGAGCATCTACAGAAACACTGAAGAAAAGGTACCTGGATATGATGTTTCTCAAGCTTTAGTGCCTTTGTTTACCTCTCAGCAAAGATTTAGCAGCAGAGCTAATTAAGACTAGCGAGTAGGCAAGTCCTGTTGCGCCATTTTTCCGCTAATTATGTCTGAACACAGACTGCTAAATAGCTTCGTCTCAGTCCTTGATGTTCGCTTTGCTAAATTGCAGTCAGTACTTGCGTTACTTCCGCTCATTATGTTTTAAGGCTTGAATGCTCATTGCCTGAGTGTTTGGGTATTTTCCTCTCTCTCTCACTCATGAAATTCTCAGCTTGACGTGAATGTAGCATTAGCGGCGAGGGCGTTTTTATGTGACGGCTCGGCAAAGGAAAGATGTCAAGGGTCGAAGCTGAGCTGCGTTCGATGGTGCTGCGAGCAGCCGTATCGTTTGACCTCGTCGAAATCCCACAGTGCCATTTTCTGTTTTTTAATGTTGTGGATTTAGCTCAGCACTTGCTCCTTTAAATGCCATTAACCCTCTAATAAAAGTGCATACAGCTTTCTATAAAGCCTAATGGGTGAGCCAAGGCGTACACTGAGTCCTTTGTGTGTGTGTGGTCAGGAAGGGAAATCTTGACAAAAACTCAGAAGACTTCATAAAACAAAGTAAAGTGCTCTTAAATTACACTGTCAAAACCTGTAAATGATCTGATATCTATGAAATAGTCCACCTTCTATTCAGAATTGTTCCAAGTGATACATTTCAACTCACGCTCATAAAACACTTGCTCTGAAGGTGTGTTGCAGTTATGTTCGACTTGCACAAAATGTGGGTTAATGGCTCTATATTTTTCTATGTTGCATAGTAAATTCTGCAAAATGCAAATAATGCAAACAGTTCCTGTGAAATGCAAATAACATCCTGCTGACCCTGAAATGGCTTACCCGAAACATTAGAAACCCCCTTCAGAATGGTAGTGCATTAAAAGCTTGGAGAGCCCATTTATCCATTTACTGTTAGTCTGGCTTTGTAATTCATTCATTCAGTGAATGGTTTGTTCATTCATCATCAAAACTTATGTATAAACATGAATTAAATTATGCGGTTTGTTATTAAAGATTACATCTGCCCCTAAGACCAGCCTCACCTCGGCCAGATCTTCTAGAGTTTGCAGCTGGCTCTGATGTCACTATAGTGGTTAAATATGAGATATAATTCATTTTTGGCAAATGCCCCAGTATAGTGATGAGGAGAGTACACTGTAAAAAGCACTGTCCTTGGGATGAGAGGTTAAACCGTGGTCCTGACTGTCTGTGGTCACTGAAAATCCCATGGCACTTTTCATAAAGAGTAGCAATGTATCCCGGTGTCCTGGCCAGACTCCCTCCACTGGCCCTTGTCAATCATGGCCTCCTATTAATCCCCATCCACTGAATGGGCACGATCTCTCTCTCCTCTCCACCTATAGCTGGTGTGTGGTGAGCGCACTGGCACCATTGTACGGTGGCTGCCATCGCATCATGCAGGTGGTTGAGGAGAGATCCCATGATATCATTGTAAAGTGCTTTGGGTGTACAGCAATACACAGTAAAGCGCTATATAAATGCCACATTCATTTATTTCTAATGGTCTTTGGTCTCATTAATCTATTATTTGTTCAAGAGTAAATAGTTTTGGCTGAGGGAAAAGTCTCAAAGTCTTGATGTATTTTATGTAACTTCAATGCTGGAAATCAGAGTGCTGCCTTTGAACGTTTGACTGAATTGCCTAGCAACTTTTATTATGACTGTTGTTGTTGATTCTGAATTTTTAATATTTAGTAAATAATATTTTATATAAATAATAGCAATATTTAATAATAGTGTTTGGTATTGAGAGGCGGTTTGTGTGTACAAAAGTTATTTTTAAATAATTAAATACTTTTATTCAGCAAGCATATACAGTATTAAATTAATCAAAAGTTACAGTTACAAGACATTTGTAATGATGCAAAAGATGTCTATTTCTATTTGAAATAAATGCTGTTCTTTTGAACTTTCTATTCATAGATTCTTGAAAAAAATGATTACACACAAAAAATGTACCACAGAAATATGAATGATATTTTATTAATATTATATATATATATATATATATATATATATATATATATATATATATATATATAGCATATTAGAATGATTTCTGAAGGATCTTGTGACACTGAAGTCTGGAGTAATGAATTCTGATAATTCAGCTTTGCCATCACAGGAATAATAATAAAAAAAAATATATTACAATAGTTGTTTTAAATTGTAATATTACTTCACAGTGTTACTGTTTTTGATCAAATAAATGCAGCCTTGATGATCATAAGAGACGTATCCTTAACATATATATAATGTACGGAGAAATTAAGCATTTAGATTTTAACATTTCTAATATCACTAGTGCTGTCAAATGATTAATCACATCCAGAATAAAAGTTTTTGTTTACATTTTTGTGTGTACTGTGTATATTTTTTTATGTATATAAATACACAAACATACATGTGTATACATAATTTTTTAAATGTGAAGACAGCAGAGAAGCGCTCTCGCTCACCACAGTGGAGTAAATCGTTTTGTTAACTTTATGGTTTATTATTTTGAGTCGTATGGGACGCGGTAACACACGACCCTCTCATAATATATTGCTTTACAGATATATCGCATTTGCCGCTCAGAAATATTCAAGCAATCATGCACCACGTATCAGAAGATCTGCACTCTGGCACAGTTAGCATTCACACTCACTGTCCATGACTAGTTTTATATATATATAATTTATATATATTATATTAAAACATATTTTTCTTAAATGTATACATGCATGTGTGTGTAATTATATAAATGATAAATATACGCAGCACACACATACACAATATTATGTAAACAAAATTATTTATTTTTGGATGCGATTAATCGCCATTAATTGTTTGGCAGCACTAAATAATCACCTAAAATACCTGATGTGGTATAGATCTATTGTCCATGACTAGTTTTAAGGCTTCTCTTCAAATAAGATCAACAATATCAGGTGTTTTAGAGCTGGATCACGTAGTTCCTGGAAAACCTGAGGCTTTGTATTTAGCCTGGCATTGCTGAAAAACAACAAAATTGTTGGCACTTTTATGGTGATCACCTTGAGCTGTTGTTTTGGGATGGAGACCAGTGTGGATAATAGATGCTTTGTGAGTCTCGAGTGGCTGAGTGGATTTATGAATCAGAGCCGGACCTGCGCAAGAAATAAATAGCCCTCCTTTTCTGCAGACCTCTATCATGAATAATGGCACATAGTTTACACGAATTGACGGACTTGTAGAAAAATACGGAGCCTGGTCTGAACAAGGACATTAAGTATGGAGCTAGTTGGAGTTATGTCCTTACATGAGGCCCTCTTTCATGTTACCCTTTACCCTCAGTGCACAAATCAATAAAAGAGGAACTGCACTTCACTCACCTAGGAGATATTTATCTGTTTGTACTCGATTGTGTCAGAAAATGATGAATAATGGAGCTTTTTCTTTCTTCAACTACTATTAAAACTACTATTAAAACCTGCTTTCTAATTTAAAAAAAATAAAAATGCAGTGGTGGTTTTGATCTGTCATACTTGCTTTTAGTTATACAAGCAACTAATGTAAGAGAAGCACGCTTGCAAAAGAGTGTAGTGAGAGTGGACCTGTAAAATGAAAAACAAAACAGTTACCCAAGAAGCAGTGGAGTCTGGACAGCAAATGGAGTCGTTGCTGTGGGAGTCACGTTCTCCGCACAGGAAGGAGAGGCAAGAAAGTAGTAAGAGGAACGGATCTGATTCTCCCACCTGCAGCCTAATTATTGACCCAACTAGTATTGTCTTTTCAATTGTCTCAATTATGATGGCACTGGTGTTCCTCTGCTCTGTGGTGTCCCAGCCTGCATTATTCATGTGCAACATCCCGGACTCCACTCAGCATTGGGAAAAAGAGGAGAATGTCAATACTGCAAGGTGGGGGTGGTGGGGGGCAAATTCAGCTCACAGTGGCCTCTGAACAAGAGAGAGAGGGAGACAAAGTGGAGAAGACAGATTTGTGTTGTGCGCCTTGTCAGATACTCGGTTCTTTCTTCCATGTAGTTAAAAAAAAGGACTTTTAGAGACTTGGCTCCACTAAAATATAATGTGTCAAACTCAGCGACCAGGGTTCCCATGGTCTGTTTAATTGTTATTTTTCTTTATCTATCTGTGAGTTCATTTGTTCTTTATTATAATGCTGAAAATTATTTAGATTTTATTAGAGTGCAGTCTCTATAAATGGATTTTAAAAGTCCTTATCCAGTCATAACAAATGTCTGGAAAAGGCTGTTCCATGTAAACGTTTTTTTTTTTTTGTTTTGTTTCAAGCGCACATGACCGTGACAAACAGGAGGACTTTTCACTGATAAGATACTTTAATAATAGTGTTAAGTGTTGCCAAGGCATTTTTCCTTTGCTCTCAGGTGCTTGTCACATGAAGTGTAGTTACAGCGAGTGTACTTAAGTCTTTTGGTGTTTCCATCTAAAATAGCTTCCATTTTGTTTCCAGAATGTACCAAAGAAAGAAAGACGCCACAAGACACTTATCATGTCACTCAGTGGCCGCAGACCCCTGGAGCACAGCGAGTGCCCCTTCACGTCACCGCGGTTTATGTTTACAGTCATCTGATTCCAGGTCCAATTGTCACCCCGGACCCCTGAATCAATAGTGTTAAATTAACAATGAGCACCAGCCGCCTGAGCCCAGATTTCCTCCAGGCTCCTCCCCAGGAGGGACAGCGCCATCCGTGGGTCGACCCAACTACCTGCGGGCGGCTCAACGGGGGGGAATTCAAGTGAGGGAATGGAAAAGTGGTGTTTGGTAGAAAGAACGTGAGAGCAGGTGTTCATGAGGAGATTTGAAGATGAAAGTCATGAAAGCTTTCTGTGACCGGCTGTAATGTTGTTGTACTGGAGGTTCTCTGAGCGGAACAGAACGCTACATCTGTAAAATGCTTCATTAGCGAGCACCGCCGCTGCAGGCGTGTTGTTTACTGGGGATCGAGCAGAGTAAAAGAGAGGGAGCGCTGGCTATGATCAAAGGAGAGAGGTGTAAGGGATGATGGACCCTAATGATGGAAAAAGGATGCACCGTATACAGAATAAAACTAGCAGCAGAAATGAAGTACAGGAGACTAAGTATGGTTTTGTTCTTGTATCATTCTATGCAGATTTGAGGATCAAGCAATGATACATTTTTCAGAAATATACTGTGTTTTTCACAGGTGTACACAGCTAAAACCAAGTGCATATGATGTACAAGAAGCATGTTTGTCCAGCTGATACAATATAATATAAATGCACTGTGTGTTCCTTGTTTGGCCTCTTGATCACAATGTCTGATTGGAACCCACTTGAAAGATAAAAGATAGGAACAAAAAATTTATTACACGGGATATTCAAAATGACACATTCTATTTGTGTTATTCCTGAATTCACAGAGAAAAAGGAAATAAAGGGAAGGGTTTGATTTTATTAATTGGAAATTTTCTGGAAGTCTTGTGTTTTTTCTTGTGTTTGCAGTGGATCATGAATGACTACAGTTCCTATCTAATACTCCCAGCACTCACTTTTGAAGTGAAGGGAGGGTGGCACCCTGAGGTTTTAGGCTTTTATAATATTATACAGAGTTTATAATTATTTCCATTTGGCATTCTCTGACATTTTACAAATACATTCCTTGGTGCTTGCTAATTGATTTGATTTGAGAACATATTTTTTCCTATTTTTTGAGAGATGAGACAAAGCTTGAAGACACTCTGGCAGTGTTGTTTGTGAAAGTCAAATAAAAGCCAAATGTGCAGAAGTTTGGAAATCCATTTTATCTTTTCAGGTAATGAGTAAGAGTGCATAGACAAATAGACGTGTCTGTCTTTTTATGTCCATCTCTCTGCTGCTTTAATGGTCTTCAATCTCTCCATCATTTTGTTAATAGCCCGTGGAAGATAAGGAGAGAGCTCATTAGGTCTTTGAGGGGTTTCAGTCACACACATCTTTGTGGAATGCCAAGTGAAATTCATTTAAAAGCAAAGGCACTTGGTTATTGATTCGATGAAGAAGTTTTGGTGCTCTTCCAGCCTTTGAGTTCTGCATTGAAATTTTCACACAGTGGATTGCTACGCTTGTTTTGGAAGGGCCTCCTGAAGGTGAGAACTGGGGTGAAATTGCCAAGGGTAAGATATTAGGAAGCACATTCATTAACCTTCTCTGACCCACATATTTTCAAGCAAATCAAATGAAACCAATTTTTGTCTCCCTCAACAACCCTCTAAGCAATTGTCCTCCTGTTATTTTCTTATATTTATATATTTATAGTTTATGGGTAAAAATATACTTTATTTTATTATAATTTTTTTTAAAACACTTGTGTTGGTGGATTTGGAATCCCAAACTACCCTTACTTAAGATTTAATTTAATTTAATTTAATTTAATTTAATATAATTTAATTTAATTTAATTTTAGATTTTTTGTCTGTGTGAAAAGGTTAATAATAGACATATTATTATTATTATTATTATTATTATTATTACCACCACTTTCAGGGTTCACATTTGTTATTCTTAAACACTTTTGTTAATGCTGTATTGGAAATTCCATGTTACCTATATTAGTGGTTTTATTTGCATTCTTTAATATTTAATTTGAAATTATTCTGTTATATTGTGTTTGTAAAGAAATAATAAAATAATGTGTATTAATTTATTATTGAGAGGTTTTATTATTATAATTATTATTTCTAGAAATTAGTACGAATGAAAGGTTTTAATGTTCAGTACTATTATTATTCAGTATTATTTTTAACAGCAAGTTATTATTTGTAGAATTTTTAGTAGCAGACATTCGTATGAATGGAAGGTCTAAATGCTCAGTAGAGTCTACTAGTACAGGTTACTGGTACTGGTATTCTGGGCTGAGTCTATTATCTCCATCTCAGTAGCTGTGTGTCCCACAAGTGTGTTTTCTAATCATGCCGATCAATATGACAGCATCTCTCTTGACTTCCCCACTGCCCCCATCAAGTCTTTCCTCGCTCACTCCATTAAACGTTCAGGGCTAATGCAAGAGAAAGAGGCCAAGACCACCAAGACATTGATGGAGCATTGTGTGTGTCTGCAGTGTCAAACTGACCCCTCAAAACAAAGACGGTAGTGTGTCTTTCAAAGCTGTGGGGGATTTGAGGCGATCTCTCATTAGCATCACCTGTTGTCACAGATGGCATACTGGGAATTAGAAGGATCAGGTTGTTTGAATCTGTGGTTCTTTCTCCTGCTCTGTGACATGCAAGCGTGCAGAGCCGTTTCAGAGCCACTAATGCCATATGCTGTGTTCATGTAGAGTGTGAAGCACAACACTCAGCCCTGAGTCATGAAATTGCCTTCCTATGATGTGGATTATTAGACTTTTTTAGTCTGTGCCATTATTTCAGATCTGTAGCATCAACTAGGGCCTTATGGGCCGGAAGTATTTTGACTGAAGTTGTAGAGTTAGAATAGAATTATACTGTACTGTAATGGTCTTGTTCTTCAAATAGCTCTGTTTTGTCTGACATGTAGTACATTGCAAGGACAGAAAATAGGAATATACAAATAAAGTAATATTAAAATAATATAAAACAAAAGGTTTGGCATATGAAAGTATATATTAAAATGTATACTAAATATCTAATATTAAAATTGTACGAATGTATTTCTTTATTATTATTATGATAGTTATTTATTATTATTGATGCATCCACTGTTAGAAAAATAAGGGAAAAAAAGATGCAGCTCACTCTTTTTGGGGGGGATATTTAACCATGCTAAATTAAGAGATACTAATGCCATTTAAATGCGCTAGAATAATGCATAATGCATGTTCCTCCCTGTCTTTGATTTTTGTCTTCTATTTGCATCATTCGGTGACTAATAAGGCACTGACTTTTAAATGAACCTTGTTGCAGCGTTATTTTCCCCTCTTCACCGTTTTAGATTTGACACTGTTGAATTAGTACTGTTTGATCATCTTGTTGTACTAACATTAAAAATCAGAACTCTAGTGATGTGTTGGGTGCTTCAGTGTTTTCTTTAAGCAGCTCGGAGTTCCATTTCCATTTGGCGTAATTCATCATAGCTAGGCTAGCAAATATATATATATATATATTAGGGCTGCACGTTCTCAAGTTTTTCATTAACCGTTAACCGAGGCCCTTAGCGGTTAATACTCGGTTAACCATAGTGTGCCATAGTAACCATAACCATAGTAATTTCCGGACATTGGCCGAAAAAAAAAAGGAATGTCCGACAAAATTTAATCTCTCCGGTCAAATTGTCCTATTAAAACTGCCAAATAATGCCGCCCATTAACACAATCTGAATTTGAGAATAAGCCTAAAATCTATAAGGCAAAAGGTAACAAGCAGACTCCGCGGCCGCCTCGCTAAGGCTATGACTATGACTATGTTTGACACGTACAATATTTGAAAATCGATAATTATTTATTTCTTTATTTAAATTACATTTATATCTGAATTTGTCAACCTATAGACTTTCAAATATCAAAATGTCATGAATATGTATTTTTGTACAAAATGACATATAAACATATTTTCCTATTATACTTTGCCTGGAAACGCTTCCAACAAGGCGTCGGTTCTATTTCTAGCATGCACGCTCCGAATTAATGGGATCCGAATTAAAAACAGACATGCTACGCAGCTGAGATGCTTTCGCCACGCATCCAGTGTGTCCTGACCGGCCTAATGATGCCCGGGTGTTGGCTGTTGAGATTACAACTACGAGGTTGTACTTGAAGTATATCTAAGCACTGTATTGCAATACTTGCATTTTGCCCCGTCACTCGTATTAGCCCGCTTCATATTAGAAAAATGACTTCTTCTTGTGGACATTACAAATGTCTGGGAGCGCTCTGGCGGTCTCTGGTGGTGCAAAAATGTATTACAACTAAATTCAATGCACGCCATTGACGTCACTTCACCGAGCAAAATGTTTCACTCGGTTACACAATTTTTAACGGTTAATCGGTTAACCGGTTAACCATGGACACCCCTAATATATATATATATATATATATATATATATATATATATATATATATATATATATATATATATATATATATATATATATATATATATATTATTTGTATACTGTATTATAAGGTGCTTTGGTAAGGAAATATCAGTGTTTTGTAATGTTGTAATGTAATGCTGCCGGATACTTTCTATACAGAATAGACTTGCTGTGCCATTTCAGCCTGCAGACCATGAACAAAGCGTTTTATTATTTAAAGACAGTCTGCCTAATAATTATTCATTAGAGTACATTAGCCACGTTAGTCATGTACACATGCTATTACATATGTGGAAAAGCCATATAGCATTAGCAGTCTTCTGTAATGGTTTCTCAACGGCTCATTAGGGCATTGCACGCGCAGGAGCTACGTTAAGGCTGAGCGGGTGTAGGTGTCAAATCCCTCTTAGATCGTAAGCTAACAGCACCCCCCTCCATGTGAGAGCGAGGGAGATAATGAATGCTTTCACACTTTACCTTGAAAACTGACCAAACGGCCCTCGCGCCAATTAAGAGCTTGTTTTTCACTGGAGTGGCCATTATCAAACCTGACCTTCCAATTATTTTACTGAATTTCCCCCGCAATTCGTCACCTCGTTGTGGCCCCTAGCCAAGCAGGCTTGGTTGAAGATGGTCGTGGAATGGGTAATAGGGCTTCACAATAGAACGGGCCTGGGAAAACCTTTACCACAGCCAAGATATCTCTGTCTTTCTTTCTCCTTCACCCTCTCAACATTTCCTTCCCTTCTTCCGCTTTTCTCATTTGAATGACTCCTCTTCTCCCATCTTCTTTCACTCTCTTGCTTCGTTCATTTTTTTTGTTACATTTTTTTGTATGAACTAGCTGTCTGTGCTCTCCTCCCGGCATATCTTTTCTCATTCACTCTTTAAAGTTGTTCTTATTCAAGTTCTTTGAAGCTGTCCTAAATCTACAAACAACTTCTAGGTCTCGTCACAGAGGATGTTCAGTACCTGCTTTGATGTCAATGCCTTTTCTGCTTAAGATACAGTATGTTTTAAAGTGTTATACATTGATATTTGAGGTCATTCCGTTTGTGGTATTCCTTCGTATTTGTACTTTCTCTGTATTATCAACAGTATTCGGGAATCTTCTTTGAAACTTGCTCGTAAAGTTACAAGAAACTTACCATTTAAAGTAGTTCAACTAGAGCAACTATTATTATTTTTATTAAAGCCACAAACTTGTCAGCGAAATTAGGTCCAAATAATATTATATATATATATATAAAAAATATTTATTTACATACATTTTAATGCTATTTATATTATAATATATTTACATATTAACATATATTATAATATACATAAACTATAATATTGTATGTTTGCATATTATTAAATAATATTTCTTAACAAAATATACAGTACATACACAGCTAAAGACTTATTTAAGAGATGGAAAATAAATGCACATCCATTTTAACCGAAGTATAAAAGACTCTAAATGGCTTGGTTTCCCATTAGCCTCAAACATGCCATGTAATAGACAGAAAATGTGTTAATTTCTCATTTCTAGATGAAGTCATTAAAGTTAATGTGACAAAAATACTTAAATTGTAAACAGGAAAGATCACAGTGACACAGAGAACCAATGTAGCAATTAAACGCGTAGCACAGCAAGTCCAATCAGCAAGCTAATCAAAACTACTGTATATTCAAAATGTCCTTTAATCACTCTTCAAAGGGCATCTTGACATCAACATGAATGAGATCAGTGAGAAGTTATGTATATTTAAATATATGAGATGTTTTAATTGATATATGCTTAAATGCACATATTCTTTTTTTATCTGAATGGCTGTGCATGCATTTTGTAGTAGGTGCAGGTTAACCTTTGCAATGAAATATTTAAGATGCTCAATTTTTTTTAAAAGACTCTTCCTTTGCTCTGTCCTTGCTGACACCACAACATTGAAACTGGCTCCATATTGTGCGTTTCATCTTTCAGAGGATGTTCTGGTGTCAACAGCTCATTGATCATGTCTTTGTTAAGGAAGGAGTTTCACAACAGGCCAATGTCATCACCTTCTTCATCAGGCCTGAACTCTCAGTCATCATAAAAACATGAGTTTCCCTTCATTTTTGCCTGCTCTGTGGTTATTGACCACTAAACTAATGTCCTGCCACTGCCTGTCTGTTTTGGTTCTCAGTGATTTGTCGGCGTAACTTTTATTTTATTTTATTTTATTTTATTTTATTTTAATCAGGTTGTGTTTAAAATACTATATATCTAGCATTCTTTCTTAGAGGTCATTCACACAGGACATGTTTTTGCATTATATGTCGGTGTGATCATCCAGTGCCTAAAGGCCTTTGGTAATATATGAATGTTAATATTTACAGTAGTAGTTTTTAGTTGCGCCTGTCTCTTGGTCCACAAATTGACTTTTCCATAGGGTGAAATTGTTGCCATCGTCCATTCCCTGGAATCCAAAGATAATCATTTCCATTTTAATTGATTTGTCAGATGTGCTTGAACACCCTCCAGCAGTCGTCCTTAGAGGGTCAGTCTGAAAGGAAGTATCTCTGGAGATTCCTTACTGTGGAGAAAAAGTCCTTGTAAGGAC
The DNA here is from genome assembly GCF_003368295.1 of Carassius auratus. NCBI lineage: Eukaryota > Metazoa > Chordata > Actinopteri > Cypriniformes > Cyprinidae > Carassius > Carassius auratus. The sequence continues at coordinate 10,444,020 of NC_039255.1, forward strand.
TTTCCGTGTCACCATGATTGGGCCAGTATAGTTCTTTGGCCTGTTTTTCATGCGCTTTGTTTTTCCTCTTCCTTTCTCTCGCTAACTTTGTTTACATCCGCTGTTTGATTTGTGTTGGGAAGAATCCTACATGACATACAATTACACACAGGGCCAGAGGCCATAGTATTCCCTCCTTCCTCCCAAAATAATCTCTTTCAAATGGGATCCTGCATCTTGTAAGATGGTGCAGAAAAAAGCCCAAAGGTACTTCTGCAACGTCTCTAAACACAAGATTTGCGCCATTGAGCTATGATCAGCATGAAAAATGTGAACATTTGAGACTATTTTATTACTTCTGTTCCAACATTAAACATTCCAGCATGTTAAAACAAACCATTAAAGGATTTTGCTGGCATTTAGGGAATTGTCTGGCTCTTCAGGCAAATCAGCTTCATTTCTTTCAATCTGATTCCACTTAAGGCTAGAATGCATGATGCTCTCAGATGCCATCCCAAATCTCAACAATGGCTGCAATCACAATTACCAATCTAAAGTGTAGACATAAACACACACAATACTGTTATTTCTCTTCTATTCCCTTTCTTCGCCTCTGCCTTTCTTCCCTCTTACTTGAATGTCCCTGAGTATTCATCACTCTGAGATGAATAAATGATTGCATGCATTATTTACCCAGCACAGAAGCTTCGGTAGAAACCTTTGTTCGCTTTTGCCATCACCCTGAAAAATCGACGATAACCCTGACGGAAACCACTAACAATGCTAAAACAGACATGCTTGTTTACGTATCTGTGCAACCTGATAAATTGTGATCTAGTGTGCATTCTGTGCAACCTCTCAAACCAACTAAAATATTTATCAACCAGTGTCCCATTCCAGTAGCAAACAGCCATATAAAGAATGCTAAGTGGATCAGCATCAACATCACTAGCAAAATGCAATGCTATATTCTCTTTTGTTTATATATATATATATATATATAAATAAAATATATAAAAATAAATATATGTATATTAGGGGTTGAACGGTACACAGATTTGGTTCGGTACGTACCTCGGTTCGGGTACGTACAGTACCGAATATATATATATATATATATATATATATATATATATATATATATATATATATATAATATTGTGAAATATTCTTACAACTGTTATATTGATTAAAAAAATATGAATATAAAATAAGAATAAATGGTTAATGTTGGTAAAGCTGAATTTTCAAGTTTTCAGTGTCACATGACTCTTCAGAAAACATTCTAATATGCCGATTAGGTGCTTAAGATACTTTTTATTATCAATGTTGAAAACAATTGTGCTGCTTAATATTTTTGTAGAACCCCATATTCTCTGATTAGAAAGTTCAAAATAAGTGAATTTATTTGGATATTTTTTAATATTGATACATTTAATGCAGTCTTGCAAATAAATAAATAAATCAAAAGTCTTACTGACCCAAAACTTTAGAACAGAGGTGAAAATGTTAAATATCAAGTCAAACTAATATAATGTTATATAAGAAATAAAATTAATACCTTGCTATTTGAGCTGTGTTATATATGTTCTTGTCCATGTTATCTATGTCCAAATTCATGTGTCTCTTTGTGTGTTCATCTGTATAAGTGTGTGTGCAGTGCAGACATATCTGTGGGCAAGAATCTGTAACCCAAAGGTGTGGAATTAATGTTTGCTTCAGCAGGGATAGCTTGAATTTCACGGCAGTGTGGCTCCGGCCACCCACACAAATCTGTGACGTATGCTCTTTGTTGAGAGTGGCCATGAGTGAGTATGGCAAACTTCTAGATGCAGTGATGATTGCGTATTGTGTGGGCAGCAACACACCCTACATGCTCTTCCTGTGCTTCCTGAGAGTACGCACGAGTGATGACACTTCCTGGGCTTGGAAGAGTAAGGCATTTTAAAGTAAAGGAAGTGTGTGGGTTTAAACTGACTCTAGTGGCCTATCTCAAGGGTCTGAATCAAGAAGGACCAGCTATGAGTTGTGGCTATGCAAAAGCTGAAGGATCCAGAGACCGTCTGCTTGTTTGTGTTTTAAGGAGGAATTGGAAAGGGTGCAGAAAACTCTGGTTTAGCCACTTCTGTTTATGCTTTAATGTTTCAGGTAAATCTTTTACATATGAATTTCCTGCCTTTAGACAGGGTGCTGGATACAGCAAGGTGAGATTAGCACTACTACTGCTATTTTTTGAATATATTTTTCCTACAATAAATTGATCAGTCACAAAACATTTGAAGGAAAATTACAAACTTTGTCTTCATGTTCTCCTTTGTGGTTGTTTTGCACAGTAAACACAAATTGAATAAATATGTCTTGAACTCAGCTTTTATCAATTGTGAGTGTGTGTGTGTGTGTGTGTGTGTACACTTCATCCCACTTGCTATGTTATTTTAGTGACATGTTAATGGGGTCACGCTTATTATACAGTCTTTTGATCACTTTCAAACATTAAATGCCCTATCATTCACCTGACACAATGCAACGTAAGGCGAAGCGCAAGTGTGTTTGCTAGTTTCAGTTCGCATTTTACCATCCAGTGCCATGTCGTTTAATTAGCAACTGAATTTGCGCTCATTTGCGCGCCCATGGGCCTGCTGGTCTAAAAAAGAGGTGTTCAGGTGCATTGCTGGCGCATTGCTATTTTAAGGAGCTGAAAACAACCTTTTTGAACGTCTTATTGCCCCGAAACGAAAACCGAAAATTAACTTGGTTTGAAGTATATTGGGGCCTTAAGAAGCCAATATGTTGAAAATAGTTTGAAGATGCTGTTATTCTTTTTTTTTTTTTTTTTTTTTTTTTTTTTTTGCTATATTGTGGCTGCGGCTGAAACATTGTAACACAAACGTTCCATTTCTGAATAGGGAAAATTGTCTACAGTCCTCCATGAATTTGAATGGCATTATTTAGGAGTAATGGGTCGAATGAAAGGAGTGCTGATGCTGAAGACCGAGATCGAGTATTAGAAGGAAAATGTCACCTCAGCTATCCTGAGGGCTTAATACTCACCCAATATAATGTAATCAGCAAACCCTGCCCATTGCGCTTTCCTTCATTGAGGTAGCATTTCAGTGCACTACATTTCTACATCTTGTGTGACATCCCATTTGTCTTCGTAAAGTTCTCTCACTCTTCAAGCATTTTAAACCAGTGAGCAGATTGACTTGCAAGTAATGAAAGAAAACTTTACCCCCACTTTAGCCAACACAAACGAATAACATTGAAGACATAAGCCATTTTGATTGATAGATGCTTAATGCCTACATATAAAATATTTAAAATATAGCCTGTTTGTTTTATGAGATATACTTTATACTTTATGGTCACTGTTACTGTATGATAATGATTTTGTCAGTGAGCAGAAGGTCATTAAAGACATAGATCTAATTTAATACTAGTTTCCTTTACAGTTGCATTGATCTACACTGCAAATCCTTTTAGACTTTGAATTGGCTTAATTGGTTTTGAGACAACCTAACTGGAAATGCTCTGTCTCACCTTGCTTTTAACCATGTGGTTAATGCATTTTTGGTCTAGTCCATATAGACCAGTCTACTTTTTATTTTAAAACAGTTAGGTACATATGTTAACTGTAAGTTTTGCCTCCCCATTTCACTTAATCAGTGTTTTAAGGTGTGATATGTGGCCATAAAACTGTTACAACTTTCTAAAGGTGTTCGTAGCTTGATTTATCATTTCTATATGGCTCTCATATAATACAGTTTTATGAGCATATGATTAATAATGTCAGGAGTCGTGTTGTGACCTATGTGCATAGAGACAGGCCTGGAGCGGTTCAGGCAAAAGTGCATGATGGTCTTGTTAGGTCTTTGCCCTAAATCACTGCTGCTGCCTTAGATTCAAGCACTAAAAATGCCACCTCTGGCCCTCTCGTCTAGACAAGCGGCCCTTTATAAATGGAGTGGACAGGTGTTGCAGTCGCTCAGACTCTGACTCTGACTCTGTTTTCACTATGTTTGTGAAGTGTTTTAATGAATGTGCTACTACGCTGAACCCAGTAGCCCTTCCAGCAGCACCCTGCTGATTCGTAACGTCTTGTCGATCGTGGGCTGATGACTATGAGTTTAGCAGTGTTGCTGGCAACCACCACGTTCGACTCTGTTGTGCAAAGTCAGTGATCATATGGTATTTACTCAACTTGTTGAAAGCAAAAATATATCAACACAAATTAGATAATGCATTCATGTTTCTTGATAATGAAAGTATAGTCCTAAAAGATTCTCAGAAAACATTTCAAAAATCACTTTCAGAAGTCACTTTGTGTAGGGAGTATTGATTTAGCATTTTGCTAAGCAACATTGCGACACAAAAATGTATATTTTTATATCTCCATATAAATCCATATAATACTGTATGCATGATATAAACATCACATCTTTTAGATATTATGTGGAATCTTACATGTTATTTTGCCTTTGAGTTTGCCCATAAGACAGCTTACAGACAGCTTAGTTATGATGTGAACCTTTTGAAACTGCTTTAGTGTCTAAAGTGTTTCTATTGTGCCTAAAAATGCTGCCTAAACAGGCACCTCGCTAGATTTTGGAATAGAGCCGCAATATTGCCTGTTGCAGCGTCACTACCACTGAGATGTGAAATGGCTTGTTCTCATCATAATTTTTCCACGTTTCCCTAAAACAGCATGATGCTTTTTGAAGGTGGATGCTGTTGGATCCTGTGAGGGCACGCTTGAGGTCTCACTATTACACAGCAGTTCCGCACTAGAAATGGAGAGGCAGAGAAGACAATACGCTCAAGGCACTGCCTCCTGCTGCCCCTGACCTTGTGCTGAAATGGCTTTTCCACACGCACCCAAAAGCCATTGGACTGCATTTTGAAGAATAATAGAATCTCTGCCTCCTCCCTGAGAAGCCATTTCAGTCCGGTAATATGGTGGCATGGGGGCATGCCTTTGAAGGTGACTTCACAGCAACTTTTCTCTCGTTCTTCCCCTCCCTTTAGTCTCTATCCTCGATTCGTTCTTGTGACACTCCATCCAATTCCTGACAAATCAAATTGTCCTTAAACAGTGCTAGCTTGCTGTTGTGCTGTATCTGGGTGGGAACTGGGAAATGCTCTTTGCTCGCTGGTAAACCCCCCCAAAAAAGTATTTTTGAAGAAGTCTTTTTACTAGTTCAAAGACTGCAGGCCTGACTGACATGACTGGAAGGGAGTTTCCGCACTAGAAAGCCAGTACAAGTAAGAGAAAGGATGTTCTGACTTGAGCAAGGAGCAGGATGGGTATCTAGAGCTGCTTGTGTTCAGTCATTAATTATCCATATGAGAGCAGAGCTGCTCTGAGAGAAGTCAAAGCGTCTGACTCCTGTGTAAACACACAAGTGGATTCGCTTATTTACCGAAGCTCTTGTGATGAAGTGGAACTGGAGTTGCTGTTCTCTCTGGGAGTCTGTGCAGTCCTGAACTGAATCTCATTTTTATTGTATTATTATTTCGTATTTTTTTCCACCTGAACACTTTATAAAACCACAATACAAATTTCACACAACATCTAAAAACAAATGCAATAAACAGAGTTTATATTCATATCGTCGTCTGAAGCATCCAGCTGTGGTTTTCTGTGTGAGGCTTTGCAGCATTTGTTCAGTATTTATAGTGAACCAGTTTATTTTAATCATGCATACAATTATTTCATTATTGAACTATCTTGGTAGAAGTGTTGAATATAGTGCCAGCAACATAATCTTTGCCGTTTCAGCAAATTAGCCTCTCATAAGATGTGTGCTTGATAGAAAAAGGTATTCTCTCTCTCACTCTCTCTCTCCTTCTGTTTCTATTAGTTTCAAACTGCTTATTCATCTCAACGGGGGGATCTGAGGTGTGGTAGAGAGCATAGCTCTCTAGACATGCAGTATTATCAGGGGGAGCTGAAAAACACAGAACTTTTGTCCCACAATGCACCACTGCAATGTGAAAGAAAATCGAAAAGTAGTGAGTTTTTTCTGGATTTGAGGATTTCTCAAGGGACCCTGTAAAACACGTCTTCTCATGTTCTCTTTCATGCTGAAGCTTTTTAGTTGTCGATTCTTGTGGTTTGCCAGGAATTTTAAGTAAACCCATACAAAAAATCTTCCATTTCCCTCTGTTGGCTTGTGTATCACTCTCTTGGTCTATCATCTATCGGTCTGCCAGTCTAATTACTTTATTTCCTGATTTAAATATGTTAATAAATATTAGCAATTTTGTTATATATTTAAAATCTAATGTTAATTTTATTTTATAGAAATTATATGGTTTATATATCAGCCAGGCAGTCAAATACAACCGTACAAATAAACAAATTTATAAAAAATTAAAGGGTTAGTTCACCCAAAAATTAAAATTATGTCATTAATGACTCACCCTCATGTCGTTCCAAACCCGTAAGACCTCCGTTCATCTTGAAAATGTATGTACAGTATACTGTCCATGTCCAGAAAGGTAATAAAAACATAATCAAAGTAGTCCATGTGACATCAGAGGGTCAGTTAGAATTTGTTGAAGCATCGAAAATACACTTTGGTCCAAAAATTACGACTTTATTCACCATTGTCTTCTCTTCCGGGTCTGTTGTGAGTGCGTTCATTACACAATAGTGACGCTGCTGACGTATGCACTGCTGACGTGTTATCTTTGTTATTGGGCGCACCAGAAAACACGTCAGCAGCGTCATACATCAGCATCGTCACTGCAGTGTTGTGAACGCACTCACAACAGACACGGAAGAGAAGACAATGCTAAATAAAGTCGTACTTTTTGTTATTTTTGGACCAAAATGTTTTTTCGATGCTTCAACAAATTCTAACTGACCCTCTGATGTCACATGGACTACTTTGATGATGTTTTTCTTACCTCTCTGGACATGGACAGTATACCGTACATACAGTTTCAATGGAGGGACTGAGAGCTCCCGGACTAAATCTAAAATATTTTAAACTGTTCCGAAGATGAACGGAGGTCTTATGGGTTTGGAACGATAAAGAGGGTGAGTCATTAATTACCTAATTTTCATTTTTGGTTGAACTAATCCTTTAAGCCTTATAGGCTATCTTTCTATGTAACACACTGGCAAAACAAATTCAAAAGTATTTTGTTGATTCTCACGGGACAGATCATCTTCATTAACCTACATAGACAAACTATGAACAAGTCTTGAATACAGATGAACAATCAACATTAAGTCGTGAAGGCCAAAGCACATCCGATTACTAATAGAATATGGCCCACTTCAGAGGTTGTATAGACCTCTGGGAAACAGGGAGTCTGTCGCTCTGTCTGGATTGATGAGTCTTTGATTACATTGCTCATGAGCAGCTTTCATTAGCACCAGTCAGAGTGGATTGTGAGAAGTCTAAATGTGTGTGTGTGTGTGTGTGTGTTTGCTCCATGAGACGTGTGTGTGTGTGATGAGTTCTTCAAGACGGCTCTCATTATGCACCTATGGAGGACCGAAGCTGCTTTCAGACTCGAGCAGCAGTGGAATCATGCCTCTAAATGGCTGATTTGATTATCTGGTTCAGGCTTTTACAGGAAGATGAGCCATAGACTTGAAATGAGGCCTTTGTCACTCACTGTGAATGTAACCTTTACTCTCATTTGCATGATATGTTTCATAGTTGAAGACTTTAAAGTGGAGAATGAAAAAAAAAAATGCTTAGAGCAGCCAGGTGCTCAGCTTTAGTCATTGATGAAAACATTGTAGCTCCTGCATCGAGGACGTTCAGTCATTAGGAGAGACTATGTGTGTGTGTGTGCGTGTGTTGCTTTACTCCATTCTTTTGCATAATGATTCCTTCATGATCCTGTATTGAACTATTTTGGCTTTTACTCGCAGGGCTAAATGACTGATGCTTCATTCACACGCTCATGATTCATTTTTGAGCTCAACTGAACGGCCACTTCCTAATGGAAGCCATTAGGTATGAAATATCCTGCTTTTAATATGCAATTCATGCACAGAAAATGGCACATTTTCTTGATGTTAAAACACAAAGAGCATAATAGAATGCAAAAACCAAACACTTCTGACATATAGGAAACCTTTCTGCAGCTCTATTAAGTGACCTGACCCAAAGCTGGAAATGTGACTTTGTGAAAGGGGTTAGTTTATAAGCTGTAGTATGATTATATGTTGAAATCAAATTAAAATGTAATACATAAGCTCCCAGTAGACCATTCAGTGCGGGGCATTTATTAAAACTCCTGCTGTGATTAATTATATTGTCACGGCAGGTTTTGTGAGATTTGTGCTCTATAGTACATGCTACCCCCACACGCAATTAAGGTTCACCATTACGCAAGCATACGCTCACAGACATGTGACTGCAGTTTTGTTTTTTCACGGATAAACTGACCCCATGACCTACTGTAGATGAAAAAACTTTATTCCCTCCCTCTCTTTACCATGGTAAAACCTGATTTGTGTGTGACTTTGCTCTTGATAATTTTCTTATAGGAGTGCAACATGTTATTTTGCCTGCGGCCCGATCACTATTTCATGTCACATTGTTTTATTTTTCCTCCTAGGTCACCTTGGTTCAAAGTAGGAAAGATTGCATGAAGAGGACCCGTGGAAGTCACCTTTGTGTAACACAATGTTTATTCGAGATTTCAGTTCAAGTGTTCACACTAACTAAAATGGGATTCATATTGTTTACCAGCAGTACATTTTTGTAAAATAATTTTACTAAATGAATTTTCTACATTCATGTGAAAACAATGCTATCTCAGTAGTATGCTTGTGAAAGTAACACAGTTTCTGAATATGGGGGAGTAAAAATTTCTTAAAGCTCTATTTGGAAAGGATACATTTTGAGAACATTTACTGTTCAACGGATGTCTGTTTATTGCTAATTCACATGGGAGGGATAAGCAATGTTTGCAGAAAATGCAGTGATGGTTTTGTCTAATGCAGCTATGCATTTCTGTCATATGTTCCTGATCTAACTAGCTTTGCTAATTTGAAGATTATTTGGAATTATTTAATTTAAGTTTTGGACAAAAAACTTAATTTGTCTTTAAAAAAAAAAAAAAATTAAAAAATTAAAAACATTTATATATATTTTATATATATATATATAGATTCATTTATTTATTTTTGCACATGTTGTACAAAGGGTAAAATATTAATTCCTCAAAATTGCTTTGCTTTAAAAATAGAAAATATACTTTTATTTTTAAAATAGGTATATTTATTGATATTATATGATCACATTTCTTAGTTTTACATTATTTAAAAAAAAAAAAATAGTTTTAAAGTAGATTTTCAAGTCATTTGGACCCCACATTAATTTCAAATATTTTATTTATTTCAATAAAAAACTGTATGAGCAATATATATAGGTGCATCATGTAAGTGCCTCATAAGTGTTGAAATGTAGAAATGTTGAAACTGAGCTGTCCCATTCCATCTGATATGTAGTAAAATGTGACTTTTTGTTTTGTGTTTTCTCACTGGCTACACGTACTTGAGACACTAGAAGTGCTTGATGTAGAATGATAGTTACAAAGCCTACAGCTTAGACATGGGCCACTTTGAGATGATTCATATGCTTTTTACCAGCATGCCAGTTCACACAGGACTGCTATAACCTTTGCTTAATCTCTTAGGGCATTTTATGGAAGACGCCTTAAACTATGCCAGCACAAGAATGCATAGTCTGGAAAAATTCTGAGAGGATTAAAATCATAGAAAAGCTTTGGTAATTATTACATTACCCCATTACCTTCAAAGTTAAATTGATCCATTCGGATAAGTTATAAGTAGAGTAACTTTTTTATGGTCATGGCTCCCAGAGGCCTTAGCTGTGGCAGTACATACCTAGCTGCATATAATTAATGTTCTCTACAGATATGTAATGATGTGACTGAGACGTTTTAAAAACAAATTCTGGGTCTTCTCAAAGCCGGCTAAAAAATCTCTGACTTGAGGTCTGTAAGTGGGTGAGCTTCAGAGGTTTGTCAAGTGCAGGATGCCACAGCACAAATTCTGAACTATGCACCACTGCAATGTCTGGCATGGTGTCAGAGAGGCTCATGAGAGGTATTTGCTTTTCGAACATCTCAAACACGTAATAAATGACAGCGCTCACACACTATATTGGACAAAACCCACCTGCCAGATCAAAGCGCTTAGAGTGGGAAATGATTAATGACTGTTTGCTAAGCAATTATACATTTTCATCTGTCCGTTTTCTTTGTTTCAGATAAGACCCTTGTGTTTGGTATTGTAGAGGTGATACTTTATTGGAGGGTCGGTTTGAGGTTTGTAGCTGTGTGTCTGGCCATCTGCCAGGGCTCTTGTGTTAAAGTCGTTGAGCTTGAGGGTGCAGTTCTGAGATGTGCGAGTCTCTGAGCTCACAGCAGGCAACATGTTTGTGTCTGGGACTCATCTCCCCTGTCAAAACACTCACCCGAGGCACCGGGACATGAAAGCTTATTGCTGTTAATAGTCTTTTTTTTTTGTATATAAAGAGGACATACATAGATCAGGATCCCCCGCAGTGTTGGCTGTCCTCATGAAAGTGGTGTTCTCTTTCACTCTCTCTTGGTTCCTATCAATATCTCTCTCTGTCTGCCTATGATATGCATTATGACTGCAGGCTACTTTTTGTTGCAGTCTGCCAGCTGCTGCCATTTTGAAGTGCAATTAGGAAACAACTTTCACTCTCTTCCACTTTCTGTTGTCTTCCCACTTTCTTCCTACATGAAAACATTAGCGCACATACCTGTTTGTTTTCTGCATGCCTGAGCGCTTATTAATGTGCCTGACTTAAATGAAGCTTTCAGAGCATTCAAAACCTGCTATGCAGCTAAACCTGTTTGTTACAGTTGATGTCATTTTGTTGTCATTTGTTTTTCTCCAAATGCGTCACATTTCTAAGTTCGTCCTTACTTTTCTTAAAGATGGCCTGACATCAAAATGGACCCATAACTTTCTTAATGAATGATGGCATTATGTTTAAACATTGAGGTAATAATACAAAATAAAAATTAAACGTATGCACATGAAATATTAACTTAAAGTAGTGCAGAACTTGCATATCATCATCGGTAGCACTTTATTTTACAGTCCTGTTCCTCATGTACATACTATGTACTCATTATAGTAATTACAATAACTATGTAATAACTAGGTACTAACCCTGAACCTACCCCTAAACCTAACCCTACCCCATTGTAGTTACCTTGTGTTACCAGAACCTTCTTAGATAAATACACTGTAAGTTCACTATAAATACATGTTAGTACACATACTGTAAAATAAAGTGCAACCTCATCATCAGTCATAAACTACTAGAGCCTTATGGAGACAGCACAGTGCAGCAGACCCAATTATAAAGGTCTGATATTATCAGTCATCACGTAGTGACTTTGTAAATTCAAATGCCCGTCTTGTTAGTATGTTTTGGTGTGATGTTCTCTGGACAGTGTCCTGCTGGTGTCATAGGTCAAAGCCCATGCTGGCTGCTTGGCTTATTGCCCCAGTCTCCTTGGCTGGTTTGCTTGACAAATGATCTTGCGGCTTCCTGTAGCATTGAAAGCCAGTGAAACAATGATTGATTTGTCAAATATTCTGGTTAACAGTATATGAACTAGCAGCCAGAGCTCCATTTTCTAGGCTGGAAAAAGTAGGCCATTTTCCACTTCATTAAACACAGTTAATCAGGACATTAGCTAAAATGCTGAGTGTGTGCTTTCACATTGCTGTTTCTGCATTGAATTCACACTCATACATGACACACACATTGTGTCACGTTGGAATGCCAATTGCTGTCAGTGTTGTTGCATAAGCTCTCACTAAAAAAACACAAGTAAAAATGATGGATTGTTATACAGTATTCGTAGTATATCTGCCAAGAATAGTACTGTTCTATAAGCCTACAATGCCACGTACAGCCAAAACACATCCCCCCAGAACATATACAATTCTAATTTGGATCATCTGCAGGGGGCTTGGTTCCTGTGGAGTTTTGCTTCATTTCCTTCACATAAAGAGCTACAGTACTGTTTCAGACTCGTTTGTCTCCAAACGAGAGGTTGAAAAAGAGATGTTTGTTCTTCACTCCATTCCATTTCCTGTAGATTTCAGTCAAGTTTATATATATATATTTAGTTTGTTTGTTTTACATTTCAGCAAAATGAGTGTACTTTCATATAAGCACAAACTGAGAGAATGTAAACTTGCATGATTTGTTCACAGATTTAGTCATAGCAAATGGTGCAGACAACTGCATAAAAGAAAACTGGATGTATTCCACTTTTATTTGGGCAAAATATCTTACATGTTCAGTGCAGTCTTTTATTTTGAATAGCCTAGACAAGAGCTGCCATATTGGCTCCAATGTGTCAATAATCATTGATTTAACTCTCCATGATTACATCCTCCTGGCCTCCTCCATGCAGTCTCATTTGTGATGCCTATTTCCGAATGTGACCGACTGCATAATGGATCTAGTGAAAACTGCTGACCACCTTACTCACCATCAGCCCCCCTCTTTTAGCCAGCCATGACGGATTTGACACCCCAACCTTCTGCACCGCGTCCGTCATTCCACCCGGAATGAGGCGGCAGATAAAAACAACCCAGAAGGACGCAGGGCAAAGCATAGAGAAAAAGCCAGCGAGCATATTGTTTCCTTCTTCCCTGTGGTCAGCCCTCTGAGGTCGCTCACAGTTCAGCACTGGTGTAGGGTGGCTGATGATGGATTCTGTCCCTTTTTTTAACTTCCACCTCTTTTTCTAAAGCTGCTACTGTTGCATCTCTTTAGAGACGGCTCTCCTGCATGGTCAGTGCTGCCATTCACATCACACCCTGAGATTTGGCCTGGCCATGAGCTCATTAGGGGACTGTAAAGACTGATTTTTTTTTTTCAGTTATCAGCACTACAGAATCAAAGGCTGGCAAATGTAGAATATGTCTGTTTATTGTGTTTGCAAAAAGCCTGTTATCTGTCGCCCCTGTGCTGAATAAGGTTTTATTAAAGAAAAAAATACAAAAGCATGCTTTAAGAAGGTCTGCCAGGTATTATTTTTCTCCACAATCCCACAGTGCTGTTCTTTGTAGTTATAAATAAAGGAAGCATCAAAACGTTGGGTATTTTTAAGAAGGACAAAAGGTGACATATCCGCATAAAAGCCCTCCAAACTCACGTGAGGTTGTTATTTTATGGTGCATGGTGGATGAAAAGAGCGGGATTTGCCGGTGTGTGCAGGTTTGTGTCCCATTTGAAGCAGAGCTTGTAATCCCATGGAGACCTGTGATCCTTCTCCTACGCGGATATTTGATGGAGACATGAATTCAAGTAAGCATATTGAATTGAACATTTATTAAACAGAGAGAGAAGAAAAGTAGAATTGGTTCCAATCAAACTGCAAATCTTTTGAATACATAATAAACAAACGCATTTAGCAAGATGCTACACTGGCTGCACAGCTGTTTTAGCCACTTAATTTATCCCCTTTTTTTATCTGACTGAAGTGAAATGATTCTGTTTACAAATGTTAGGTTCTGATTTCTTAGAACATTTTTCATTTAAACTATAAAATAACTCCTGGCTGTTGTATTAAACTCTGATCCATGGCCTTGAAAATCATAATTGGTTTCAGTTTATATTTATGCCTCTATGCATCTGTAGCAACACTAGCATTATAAATTGCTTGATATTATAAAATAGCAGAGGAATTGCAAAGGGAATTTTACTATCAAAAAATGTGCTTTGGAAATAAAGTACTTTCATATTTTAACTTTTTTTTGCAGTGCTTACTAGACAAACCAGCAGTCTTGGAGGAATTTTAGGATTAATCATTTGCAATTATATGTTTTTTTTAAATGATTATTTTAGGATTATTTTCAGGACAATTTAGTATGTGTAATAAGCAGTTCACAAATGCTGCTCTCACAAGCTTAATTGGTTACGGTTGTAATTTTTCTGGGACAGAAATGCAGAGGCTGGACTTTTTTAGTACTTTATTTGTGTATGCAGATATAAACAGATATGTATAGGTTAGCAGCTGATCAAATGCAACAACAATACGTGCCTCTGGTTTGGGTTTGGTTGGAGAGATGGTGATGTGTTTGTTGTCATGTGAGAGACATGCAATCCATTATTTACTTGCCAGAAGCTGTTTTATATTTTGATGGCACATGTCCTTAGAAAGTAAGGACTTTGCCTCCAGCTTAAACAAGTCTACTGTCCTAATGAACTCTGGCTGTCTTTAGCATGAATCTCAGGCCTTCCATTAACAACAGGCAGATCCTTCAATCTTTTTTGCATTGATTAAACTCAACCACTCTGAATATATGTTGTCTAATGTGCTTTACATTCAGCCTCTAATGTGTACAAACCCAAAACTGCACTCAGATCAGTAGCAACTATGATACTAATATCTATTTTGGACAACAGGTCACATTTTATAATCTGTGAGAACATCTTTTAGGACATATCTAGGTGAGACTAAATTAAATTAAACAGTATGCTAGTTTTTATTCAGAATTTTGATGATTGTTGACACTGTATTCAGACAAAATACTTTATGAAAGGTCTTAAAGTCTTCTTAGTTTAAGAGGATGATTGTTGTGGAGAGAGTTGATGGCATGTTTGAAGCTAGTGTTTTGTGCTTATCAGTGTTAGCATTCAGTTGTCCCATTGAGAACACAGAAGTAAATGGATACTGTTCTTCGATAAAGGAGCTGCTGGTGTCGGTATGCATGAGGCATGTGTGCTGAGGTGAAAGGTTAAATGGATGTTAGGTGCAAAAACACCAAAGTGAGTTTGTAATGAGCTGACATCTGATCCTCCTCCGCTCCTCTACTTCCTCTGACAACTGCCTTCCATCTGTCAGGAGCAACAGTGGCTATAGTCTTAGCCTTTCTCCAACGCTCTGGCCAATCCGAAATCCGACTGTGTCGATCATTCATTTCAGATCTCCTTGTACAGTTCACCTCGGCAGACTGTCGGGTTGCAGAGGGACCGTGACCAACAGATATGTAAGCCCCTGTCGCTGAGGATGTGTTTGCTAACAGCTCCTGTAATAACAGGACTTCTTCTGCGGCTTTGTGCTGTGAGGAGTGACTAAGGAGGAAATGGGCTGTGTAAAATGGTCATGAATACACCTGGCCTGCAGACAAGACACTTTTACTAATGCACACTGCCACCTCCAGGCACACTGGCACGTTCCATGTTGTCACTACTTAGTCCTTTGTAGTTTTTTCTTCTCTTTCTCTCCTTCACCAGGTTTTCATAATAATTCATTGGCAAAGCTCACCTCCTAGTTCTCCCTTATTCTCAAAACATAGCAGTTTTCAGGGAGTTAAAGTAATATAGAATTGTAAATGAAATGTAGGTATAAGAGTAGCTTGCAAAGAAGGCAGACAAAAAAAAAAAAAAAAAAAAAAACAGAGTAAGAGGTGATGCATACAAAACAAGTAATGATTATCAGCTTCAGGTGGGTCAAACTAAATATAACATTTATTCTGACCTCCAGCAACGTCAACAATCAATCATAATTTTCTGAATGTTAAGATTCCTTTTTTTCCCCCTTTTGGTAGAAACTCTCTCTCTCTCTTCCTCTGCTGTGTGTAGATTAGGATGCTACGTAGAGGTCGTTGGCGAATGGCAGTTTACTTTTCAATTACCCTGCTGCTGTTTCCATGTCGCCGGAAACAAAAAGCCCAATTTAAAATGATAATAAAGCAGTTGTCGTCTGGCAGGGACAGGGAAATGTGGCGAGTGTTGTGTGGATCGTAAATCTTGTGCTGTTACCCACCTCGGAGTGATGACTCTCCACTCCTCTGCCTGTTTTTTTTTCTTTTCCACATTTTTTCTCTCTGCCCCACATCACTCGTCTCGCACAAGAGAAATGCCTGTGTGAAAGCATCTTAATGTGGTAAATAAGTGGCCTGATTAATCGGTGTGTCAGCATGGCTCGTTTAGGACCGAAACATGGAAAGGCACAATGTATAGAGAGCATTGTTTCATGTTAAATGCAGCTTTCAAGAATCTGTTTCAGACTTCTGTGAGTGTTGAGTGTTTGTTGCTGATGAAGGCAAGTTTTATGCAGAGAGATTCAGTTTGAGCAGCTTTAACAAAGACATTGTGCACTGCTTGTGCAGACTTGCTTGATTACTGCTAAGATGTTTGCCAAGATGCTACATGTCTGGTTGGAATCACTTTAAAAGCATTGATAAAAGAAGAGCCAGTCAGAATTTTAAAGCCATCCAACTTTAAAGAATTTGATCATTTAAAGAGGCAGACGATGTAAAACCTCAGCATGTGCTCGGTAAATAAAAAGAACAGATTGTCCACTGGTGTGAATACCAATATAGTTGTCATTATAGTTACTGTTCTCGGTGTCAATGGGCCTTTAGGGTGGTCTGACATACTGAATGTCCATTCACAGAGAGGAAATTTACGAGATGTATGAATAAGCCTCATTTAAAGTTGGTAGAGACTCTGAGGAACTGAGGTCAAAGATCAGGCATGCCAACTTCAGTAATGAGGTCCATGTAGAGGTTAGAGGCTAAGGAGACTGGAAATCCATTCACAGAAAACTTTGAGATGGTCATCCAAAAACACTGTTTGGTGAGCTCTCTCAGGCCTTCGAATGATTTAAGGAGCTTCTGAATAAGAATATAAAAACTACTCCACTGGATTGATATAACCATTAGAGAATTCACTTGTTAAGTCTGACGTCACGTAGCAGCGCTTCCGTGTCAAAACGCTCTATCAGTTACCACAAGAAAACAACAAAAGGTGCTAATATAAACTCACAATGTGATACAATACTAGCGAAAAAGTTATAATCTTAACCTTTAACTCCATACCGAAGTCCCAGATAGCCAGACAATGAAAATATAAATATAAAAAAAATATATAAAAATTATTTGTAACGCTGTGAGCACGGAGACTGTAGCGTATACCGTAAGTTTGAAAACGTTTAGCTTATATGATTAATATGAATAAACATTGCTCATAAACGGCTGCTGAGGTCGTATTCTCAAGTGAAGCGAGTTGAGGCTTGGACCCAGAAGCAGCGCTTCTTACGTCATCACTTAACAACCGAATAGTGTGGAATTTGACACTTTTCATGTTGTTTTCATGCTTGGTACATTTTCTTGAGCCAATATACAAATAAAACAAAAAGTGCTTTATTTTCAGGTACAATAGGTGTATTTAGCAGGAGCATTCAAGAAATTGAATGAACAAATATAAAAATAAAACACTATATAAACTCATTGCTAAAGCAACTGTGTTAAATTTCTTCAGTCAAGAGCAGTGAGTGATTTTTCTCTTTGTTGTATATTTATACCACCATTTACTCACTCAAAAGTGGTTTTAAACCTGAATGAGTTTCTTTCTTCTTCTGAATATAAGTGCTATTTTACGTGGAAAACGAAACAGTTGCTGGTCCACAGTGACTTCCATAGTACTTTTTGCTACTATCATGATCAATGTGGACCAGCAACTGTTTGGTTACCCACATTCTTCAAAATATCTTCTTTTGTGTTCCGCACAAGAAAGAAATGAATACAGGTTTGGGACAACGTGACAGTGAGTAAATTTAGCAAGTGCGCTTCGGGTGTATGTGGCGCTCAGAAAAAGCACAGGTCAGACCACCGCGCAAATTTAACATTTAAAAACATTCAAAAAATGAGAGAGTACGTTAACTCTACCGCTGAGTTAACACTGCTGTGAATGCATGTGGCATTGTGAATGCAAGCAGATTGTGGAGATGTTTTATCGTCCACGATCAATAATAGTCATATCGCACACCCCTAGTGTGTAACAGAAGATTTGGCAAGTTTTGGGACATACTACTACATCATATTTGCATTTATAATGGACTTTTGCATATTACATGCATCCTGTCATCATAAACTGGCCTGTCAATCATCTTTCACAGTTAATGACTTATATTTCAGTTCAGTTGAATTTACACTGGGTCTTTCATGTGAAGAAGTCTCCTCATGTTATTGTATAGTGATGCATTTAAAAGTTGTTCCACGTTCAAGACTATATGGTTTGGAAAATTAACCTATTATCAAAGGAGATGGAAGACTAAACTAGAACTGTTGGCAAGAGACTTAAGGTTTGACTCAAACACTGTGAACATCACTGGAGTAACATCATTCAACATCAAGTGGCTTAACAATGGGCAGTTGTCCACCGAAGCTAAAGATTAGGGGATTCTGGCTATAATAACTTCATAATAAATGGCTGCAGGTGACAGGAAATTAGTCTTGCTGTGAATGATGGTGAAATCATGAGGCAGATGGTCAAACTTGACCTCGTACTGCCCTCTGTACGCTACCTTTAAATTGGTGTCTTCGTCAGAGATCAGAGAGAAAGACGTGCTCTCTGAAGAGGTTGTTTTTTAGTTGTAACTGTCATAAATCCATTGGATTTTGACAGAAGGAACTGCTTGTGTTTCTGTGTTGGTGTGAAGTTTTTTCTTCTTCTTTTTTTTCTCAACCTCTGATGGCTTCAGAAACCCTCCAACACAAAGAGCTAAAAGGGAAAATGAAAATACAGAGGAGAAAATGAAACGACGGAGTGGTGTAATGAGAATCTGTAGAGGCGCTTTGCCATATTTTCACCTCATTTTTTCCATTCACCACATCCCTTCACTGCTGATGTGCAGCACGTCATCCTTGGTGATCTTTATAGTCACGGACAGGCGGATCCAATTGGTATAGCGGGAGGATAGTTACCGTACACTTGTTGTGTATTGATAACCCCGCTCCATTGGGAATTTATTTTTCTCATGTTATGCCAGTCATACATCTTCAGAACGAGATGAAGAAAACCCTTTCAAAGTTTTTCTTTTTCTACTGTGCCCATTGCTGAATATGTTTTCTTCAGGTAAAGCGAGAGGACAAGTCATAAGGATTGCTTTTGTTGTCTTTTTGTTCTCTCTCTTTTCATTCAGAATTTTCTTTTTATATACACAGGAACAAAAGGCAAGAAAATAATGAAACACTAGATGAAAAAGGCCTGTAACTTTGAACTAAACTGCAAATGTGGAGAAGCTCCGAAAGAGTCAAAATTTCCCATCTACTTTATCTGTCAAAGAAGTCGTGGCTTTGTTCCCAATAGGGATTTAAACCTCCTTGAAGTGATAGTTCAACCCAAAATGTAAATGCTGTCATTATTTATTCATCTCATGTCATTTCAGATTCCTATGTTGTTATATTTTGTTTTTGAACATCAAAGAATATGTTATTTATTGAAGAATCTTTATATTGTTAGCTGTTTCTATTCATGCTTAGTCCGCTGAGATGTCAGTGTTTGTGATGGTGATATATAGTTTAAAAAAACTGTCTTGCAGCTGATCGACTGACAGAATTGACAGTTTATGGGGGAGAGAGAGACAGGGAGAAAGGATAATGGAGGATTTATGACTGAAGCACTTAAAAAAAAGTTTCAAAATGGATTATGGTATCACACAGTGTATTATTAAAGACTTTAATTACCTGGGGCCAGGCTTTTGAGCTCTAGCATCTGTGTGTGTGGCGGGGTTTCAAAGCATTTCAGTTCTGTTTGCATTCATAATATGTGCTGTCTGTTTTTTGATTCGCGCTGATTGACAGATCTTTCTCAATGAGAGAGGAAAGATAACTTTACAGAGAACAATATACAGATTTAGAATATGATGGTGAGTTAATAATGGTAGAATTTGTAATTTTGCACAAACAGTACTCTTTAAAAAATACCTGTGTCCGTGAACAAAAAATACAAAATCATAAATAAGCATAAATAGCCCCTTTCACACTGCACGTCGGACCTGGCATATTGCCGGAACATTGCCGGGTCCCCTTCTTTGTGAAAGCAAACACGTCCTGGGTTTGATTCTGGCATTGAACCCGGGTCGGGGACCTAGTAACATTGCTGGGTTCAACCCGGGATGAGCACTGTGTGAACAAAAGCCAGATCTAATGCCGTGTCGAAGTGATGATGCACATTATCGCACAACTCTTTTACCGGCTGTTTTGAAGGAAGATCAAAGTTTGCGACGAAAAAATATGTGCTGTAACTGTAATGAAGCAGAGATCAGTTAGTTCCTCACTTTCCGCGCTGATGCCGAGATCGTTTGCTTGCTTCAGTGAAAGTATAACGTGCCTAATGTTTTCAACTCATACATTACACGTCAAGCCCTGATGTCACGTGTCGTTACAGGATCTTTACGGGTTGTGTGTGAAAGCATGCACATATCCCGGGTAATCACTGGCAGTGTGAAAGTGCAAAACTAGCAACCCGGGAACAATTGCCGGAACACTTTACCCATGTATTTGCCCGAATGGCAGTGTGAAAGGGGCTAAAGAAAGTCTCTCTTTGCCTGCTCAGGCTGTTTGGTCTGGATGCATCATGAATATTCCCACAGATTGCTGAAATATGTGAGTGTTTGTAGGGCACTAAGCATCCGCTTTGTCCAGGTGCACGTAGGCGAAAGAGAACTTCTTTGCTCAATGAAGGGTTATGTTAAGAGGACACTAACATCTGACTGTTGACCCATTGCGGCCAATGCAATTATGTGCCAAAGTTGTTTTAGATGAAGCACCATCCAGAAATTATCTGTCCAAATTTGTTCTAAAGGCCCACAGATGTACAAGATGTCTTTTCAGTGGACGGCTGTGTTGTTTTGGACCTAATGGGATTTCAGGTAGGGCTTGATGCTTTCATGTCGCTCCATATGGCCTCTCGGGCTCAAATGATACTGAGCCATCTCCTCATCCATCTTGATTAAATGAGATAATAAGGATTCCCATTTGACCAATTGTATGCATCTGGACTTGAACCGCCATAGGGTCAATTACTACACTGATCCTTCATTTAGTTCTTTTTTTTTTCTTTCTCCTAAATCAATTTCAGGCTCGTAAACAAAGGTGGCATGAAATCTGGCAGTTGATGCTATGTTTGAAGTCCAAATGGCCTTTTTTCACTAAGTACCTCATAGAGCTGATTTAAGAGCTAGGTGATGCTAATTTTTCATGGCAGTTCAATTACATTCCCGCTGCCCTCTTTTTTCCCTCTTCTTTCTTTTTTTCTCTCCATTTCTGCTTTTGGAATCCGTCTTCTGTGAGAATTCATGATGGTGAAGTGCCAGGAATAAGACCGAGCTGCAGTGCCTGAGGGAGCCCTTTCATTTGTTCACAATTCACACGGCATAGAACATGGCTCCACTCAGAGACATGCAATATGGAAAAGAGAACGCAAAAGAAGCAGGAAGTTACTTTTGAAGGGGTTGCAAGTACAGCAGGGAAGAAGGGAGACAGAGGGGATGAAAGACAGGTGCATGCTTCTGACATGTGGATGAAACATGCCAAGCAATGCATTTGTTTTATGCATAATTTACGCATCATCGTTTATGAGCTTTTGTCTCTAAAGAAAAAAAAAACAAGCATTTCATATTTCCAGCAATGTCACATTTCTTTGATTAAAATGCAAGTGGTTTTGTTGCTGTATCATTTTATGTATTTTATATCCATTATGAAATGCATGTTTCCAAATTTCTTTAGCCAAGGAAGGAGCTGCAGACCAGTGCAGGGTAAAATAAAATAACTTGTAGTTATTTAATTTTTTTTTTTTTTTTTATCACATCCACACTCATCTGACATCTCACAGCTCTGTGACTCCAACTCTAAAGTAGGTTAAGGTAGCGGAAAGCATCCAAAATAAGACACTAGGGCATTTCTGGTGTAGAACATGACACCAAGGCTCATAATCATTTGCGGAACCGTGGAAACATGAATGTTTTTGGGTCTTTGGCCAGAGTGGCCCACTCTTTCTGTCTCCTACTTTTCCCTTTCTGTTTAACTCCTTAATCTTCTAGTCCTCCATTTAGCCATGACATGATTTTTGACCATGATCATCAATCATTTCTTTTGTGACAATAAGTAGTTTAGTCTGAGAGGTCAAAGTTCAAGGTGAGTGAAGGTCTACTCCATCCTGTGAATCAAATAGATCACATTAATGAACCTACCCTGGGGATTTGTGGATGTTTTGATTTAATGGAGTAATTGTTCCCAACCGTCCTAATTAATGCAGCCATCAGCTTGTAGATCAATAGAGAGTGTAGTGATTGATCTTACTACAGCAACAACTGCGCATGTCATTGGCGTTCTAAAGCGAATGTGTTTTCTACTGTAATTGCTACAGCTTATGCAACATATGCTTTGATATGTGCATGTTTATAGTACGAGCAGTAACAGTTCAGTCTGGCTCTTAAAAAACACTTCCTTTTTTTCCCCTTCCTCCAGGTAGAGATGTATTGTCAACATGGCCTTTTATTGCACCGGCTGTCGTCTTTGTACGTGTTTGTACTCTCGATGTCTCATACTGCATTTTTTCCCCTCTAAATGTTAATTATATTGCCATGCCTCTCTTTTGTGTTTGCTTTGCCATGTATGCAACGTTGGCACACTCCTGCCTATTGACGCTCCATTCAATATGTCAGCATTGTAGTTTAGTGTGCAGAGAGCTGTTTTCCAAGGTTCCTCAGGCATTCTGTGGTCAGGTTTCTGGCCTGCATTCAAATCTTAGGAGTGCTGTCAGGTAGGGACAATGAAAGGGAAATGGATATTGTTGTTCTGTTGACAGGTCCTCCGGAAAGCGTGTACAGTCTGAGAATCATAACCTGCATATATTCTTTGTTTGAATGAATCTTTATACCATAATGATTCACAAATTATTGCTAAGGTATCCTTGGTGGTATGACATTTGGTGTGTGTATATATACTACTGATTAAAAATGTTTGGGATCAGTAAGACTCTTATGCTTATCAAGGCTGATCAATAACACAGACAATTTTTTTTTGTAATTTTGCAAAATGTTATTACAATATAAAATAATGGTTTCTGTTTTAATATCCTTTAAAATATGATTTATTTCTGTGATGCAAAGCTGAATTTCTATCATCCATCACTCCTGTATAAACTGTCACATGATCCTTAAGAAATCATTCTAATATGCTGATATGCTATTATTAGAATTATCCATTTTGACAACAGTTGTGCTGCCAAATATTTATTTGGAAACTGATATACTTTTTTTCAGGATTCTTTGATTTAATAAAAAGTAAAAAAGAACAGAATTTATTCAAAATATAAATATTTTCTAACAATATAAATATTTGCTACCACTTAACAATTAAGCGCATTCTTGCTGAATAAAAGTTTTAATTTCTTTAAAAAAAGAAACAATAAAAATGTACTGAGCCCAAACTTTTGAACTGTACTGTATATTGTTAGAAAAAAATAATATTGATTTTATTTAAAAATAATATTGATTTTTTTAAATATTGAAAACATTTTATTTTATTTCATTTTATTTTTATATATTATTTAAATACAGAAGCAGTAGGAATAAAAAGGAGTTTGGGATGGACTTATGCTGTTAATAATAATGATATTTATATTCTTCTGGGAAGTTCTTATTTTATTTAGTTGGAGAGTCGTAATTTTGACCACTTTGGTTGGAGCATTTTTCTAACTCTTTATTTTAACTTTTTTATGTTTTTATTCCAAAATTGTAATTATATAATGTGACTTAAACAACAACAACAAAAAAAAAAGCATTTTGCATGGGTGTATATGGGTGTCATCTCTCTGGCTCTTTTCTTCATCTGTGTCTCTCTCAGTCTGTCTGTCTGGAGCAGTGTGAGGGTGGAGCTGAAGGACTATCGAGTGTAGCAGTAATCATGGTGTTATGGTGCCATGTCAGAGACTGGCATGTCGATGTTAATGAGCTCTCCCCTGCCTTTCTCTCCACCTCTACAGCTTTGATGTCTCCACATGTATAACACATTGGCTCCAGTCTTCACTCCCGTGCTTCTTCCTCTCTTTCCATCACTTCCCAGTGTGTCGGAGTAGCAGTGTCTGTCTGTGCTAACGTTCCTCTTTTTCTCTCAGTCTCTCACTTGCGCTCCTGCTCCCGCTGTCCCCATCACCAAGAGGTCCCTGCTTAAGACGCAGGAAGGTGGCAAGTGATGTGAAATTGCAGTGAAAGGTTCTCAGTGAGAGCAATGCATATGGAACCTTTTGCAGGTTCAGTCTTCATTCATCATGTATGATCTCCATGAATAAATGCGGCTGAAAATATTTGGAGACTTTTTTTTTTTATATGAATCAGAATCGGTATGAGCTTTATTGCCAGGTATGTTTACACATACGAGGAATTAGTTTTCATGACTGAAGCCATTTAAACATTTTAAATGAATGTTTCTAATAAATAGCAAAAAGTTGCAAACTTTTGGACTACAGATCTATATACTGTAGGTCTATTTTTGTCAATAATATTTTAAGTTTATTGCATCTCCAGATATTGTAATTTTCTGTTCATTTCATGCTTACAGACATGAAAAATGTAATCCCATTCTTGTGCTAACAATGGCGGAAATCACAAAAAGGATTCATCAACAGCTAAGTGTCACTTAAGCAGCCATGCTCATAAATTTGACGAAACTACTATCGAATTCCAGTCATCACTTTGTTTCCTCTGAGCCTAACCTAGTCAGATGACCAAATTACATCAGAGGGATCTGCAGCAGACTGTTGTGAGATCTGCTCATTTGTTTTAATAAGATCATCATATTGGGTCTGATGACAGCCTAGTATGAGAAACGGAGGGATCGGTGAAGAACGAGGTGAGATGCTCATTTGTTGTCATTAAGTGCTTGTCGAGGGTCACTTGATTTGTGTGTTCTAAAATGCGCATCGATCACCACGGCCGTGCAAAGCATCAGATGTTGAAAGCTGCATTTAACGGGCGGCGCCGTGTTATCATTACTCAAAAGTAGTTGTTAATGGCAATTTGGCATCCTTTTCATAAACTGCCATTAGCTGTTGCTATATAGAAGTCCCTTAATGCATTGTAATTGAGTGCTTTGTCATTTTTGATGGACAATCTGCTGTATCACGAAGGCATGATTTGACTCCAGTCATTTCATCATCGATTTGAATCTCATTTACAACAATGTGATGAAAATGAAACTTATAATTTCCATTTCAGCATTGCCCGGTTTCCATAGTCACACTGCTGTTATTCATGCATTTTGGCGTTTGATTTACAGCAAAGCAGGTTTAATGTGGTTTTAATGAGAGTGCATTATTAAAGCAGGCAGGTAATATAGACAGTGCTGCGCTGTAACTTTATATATTCAGAATATAGCACTGCCTTATTAGATGATAGAGCGGTTACTGAGCAATACAAATGTTACGTTTATTAAACTGTTTTTTTTTTTTTTTTTTTTACTCACTGAGTGCACCAGAGGATATCATGTAAATGCACAGTAGCTACATTAACAGGTGTCATTAATGCCATTTTATTCTTCATATTGCAATGCTGTATTGACCAATCAGCAACTAAAACGGTTTTATAATAAGATGATTGAGCAGCTGGTATCTGCAGCAGCAGTGCAAACAGAGCGTTAGCATTTCTAGAAATTCCACATGTAGATAACACTAAAAAAGGTCCACAGCTGCTGGAAAATGGGCCTGTATTAGGTGAGAGATGTAATATTGATTGTATGTGGCAGTTCTGTGGAGCACCCCAAGAGCTGATTTGGGTCAAATCAGAGTCTCCCATCAGCCCCTTGTGTGCCACTGGGTCTGCAAGCCTTTCCTTTCCATCACAGAAAATCTTTCTGGAGAATTCCCTCGCGCGGAGTTCCTGCTGTGATTTCTGAAAGCCGATCGTCCCTTTCCCTCATTGTGTTACTTGTTTTACTGAGTTTGGCTTTCTTTGTTGCTGTCTATTTTAGATGTGACTGCTAAACTATTACTACTTTTAACTACTACTTTTTGGTATGTGTAAGCGACATTGAAACTTTCTAATACTCCTTAATCTTTTATTTGCAAATGCCCTGGTCAGCCAAATGCTTGGAAAAAATATGATTATGATTATTATTATTTTTATGTTTTACAAGTTTATTATGCTCTGCTCACCAAGGCTGCATTTATTTGTTATACATCAAAAATGAAGGAAGCCAGTATTATTATTATTATTATTATTATGCCTGCAATTTCCATCACAACTAATAACTATTTTTTGCATCTTTTTTTCTACAGTCATGCCCACAAATATTGGCACCCTTGGCAAATATGATCAAAAAAGGCTGTGAAAATTAATCTGCATTGTTAATCCTTTTGATGTTTTATTTGAAAAATTTACAAAAATGTATCCTTTCATTGGATAAAAAGAATTTAAAACAGAGGGGAAATATCATTATGAAATAAATGTTTTTCTCTAATACACATTGGCCACAATTAAGGACACCCTTTTATTGAATTATTTTTTAAACCTCCATTTGCCAGTTTAACAGCTCAAAACTGTCTTCTATAATGCCTGATGAGGTTAGAGAACACCTGACAAGAGATCAGAGACTATTCCTTCATCCGGAATCACTCCAGACCCTTCAGATTTCCAGCTTCTCCTCTTCAGTTCACTCCTCTCATTTTCTGTAGGGTTCAGGTCAGAGGACTGGCTATAGCAGAAGCTTGGGTTTTGAGCTCAGTGACACATTTCGGTGTTGTTTTTGAGGTTTGTGTTTGGATTATTGTACGGTTGAATGATCCAAACATGGCCCATTATAAGATTTCTAACAGAGTCAGTCACTTTTCAATTTTTTATCTGTTGGTATTTAATAGAATCCATGATGCCATGTGTCTAAACAAGATGTCCAGGACCTCCAACAGAAATATAGGCCCACAACATCAAAAATACAGCTGTATATTTCATTGTACACATGGGGTACTTTTTATCCCTGTTTTCACAAAACCCATCTTGAGTGTTTACTGCTAAAAAGGTCATTTTTAGTTTCATCTGATCATAGAAGCCAGTCCCATTTGAAGTTCCAGTCGTGTCTGATAACTGAATATGCTTTGGTTTGTTTTTGGATGAGCTAGGATAATTTTTCTGGAAACCCTCCCAAACAACATGTGTTGATGTAGGTTCTGTTTGACAATTTTTTTTAAGGTTTTCTGAACCAGAAACTCAACTATTTTCTGCAATTCTCCAGCTGTGTCTTTAGCCACTCAAACTGACCTCCTCACCATGCATTAGGACGATATAGACACACGACCCCTTCCAGGCAGTTTTCTAACATTTTTTGTTGATTGGAAATCTTAATTATTGTCTTGATGGTGGAAATGGGAATTGTCACTGCTCTAGCTCTTTTCTTAAAGCCACTTCACCAATTTGTGAGGCTCAATCATCTTTTGCTGCACATCAGAAATATATTCTTTAGTTTTTCTGATTGAGATGGATGATTAAGGGCATTTGGGCTTTGTTTTCCCTCCACTTTATATTTCTGTGAAACAGGAAGCAATGGCTGGATAATTTCATGTTTATAATCAAGCTGGAGTGCTCAAAAAAATTGTGAATATGAATGGGAATATACTTCAGAGATATTTTACTCATAAGAATTTCTAGGGGTGCCAATAATTGTGTCCAACGAGTATTTGAGAAAAACATTAATTTCATAATGATATTTCCCGAAAGGATACATTCTTGTTGTTTTTTTTAAAATAAAAAATCAAAAGGATTAACAATGCAGATAAATTTTCAGGGCCTTTTTTGATCATATTTACCAAGGGTGCCAATATTTGTGGGCATGACTGTACAAGAAATTAATGCATTTGTTTACCAAGAAAACAGTAGAGAAAAAATGGCCTAATCACAGGATTATTATTATTTAATCTAGTCAAATTATGCAAAAAAAAAAAAAAAAGGTCTGAAAACATTATTTAGTGTATTTAGTCAACCATCTCAAAATTATAGGAAATAATTTAAGGTGAGGTGGCAATAACCTGATTAAATAATATAAAAAAATAAAAGAACATGATCTAATGGTAGATTTCTTCTGTGATGCATGTCCACTGTTGGCCATGTTTATTATAAAACTGTAAGACATTGGGCCAGAAGTATTGAGATCACACATTGAATGCTGATGTGCTCACCTGACTGTTGAGTATCTCTCTCTCCCTCCTCAGGTTCTGTACTAAACTTCTTTATTGAGCGTGATTAATGGTTGTTCCAGTCGTAGTAGAACTATGTTCCAGACCATCCTGATTACGACTCCCTCTTTCGAGCTGCGGTTCTGGCATCTCTGGCGAGTCCACTGGGACATCTGTGAATTTACAGCAGTTCTGTTCTGGCAGAGTGGCAGTGGGACTCGGTTAGTGTTGTCCTGGGCTCTGTTATGGCACCTCTGCTGCCGCGGAACTCGTGTGCGAGCTGCTAGCAATATTACAGACAGGCCAGCGGCTGCCCATGGGAGTGCTAAAACTTATTATGCCATTCCTCTTCGCTTGACGTACGGCACGGCATGCTGGGAAGACAGAACTTCCCATCTCAACTCTCTTTGTTATGGCCCACCTCTCTCTCTTTCTCTTTAGAAATTCATTACTCTTTCTTCCTTACTCCCCACCTCCCACTCAACATAGAATGAAATTTCAGTCCCCCATCTTCTGTTTATTTGTCGGATTTGCAGATATGGTTCACGTAGTAGGAATTTGGATAAATGAGGAATGAACTTTGACTAACCAATCCTTATGAAATCAAGAAATATAGCATTTCTCTCCGTGCAAGTAGCGATCTCGGTGCTTAGTATGGCACGGTGCAACCCAAGCTCACATCTGCATGCTGTAAGCGATTGCAAATTTAAAAGCAATTCAACAGTAGCATTTTGTAAAATGACTTGAATCAGCCGTTCTCAAATCTCATCACTGACTTGCCTGAAATTGACTTTTTCCCCACCAGCAACAGCAGATGCTGCTGTGTGTATTTTTGTCCTTGTGTTTTCAGCTTTGTTTTAACCACAAAGTATAATTTCAACCTCTGTCTGTTGCATCTCCCCGCTTGTCCTTGCTCTGTGTTATCCGGTCTCAGGAACATCATGTGAACGAGTGCCTTTGATGGGAAGAGCACACATGATAGCAGAGTGGTAGCCAGTCTTGATTCTGTTTATTCTGCCACGTTTGATGAAGCCAATTGATCCTCTGTTTCAAAGTCATCCAGTGTCCTTGTGAGAGCCTCTGTGCGTCCTACTGATAATGATGGAAGTGTCTCTCTCTCTCTCTCTCTCTTCCTTTGTGGGCCTTTTGAGTTTAACTCACTTTGTTTCTGTTCTTAACAACTGTTTTGGTGGTTCTTCATAAGTAGACAAAGCCGCTCTATTCTGACAGATATCAGTTGCACATAATGACAGTTTCAATGTTCAGTGACTCTCTTCACTGATATAGTTAGGCAGAAATAATATCTATCAGATGAATTTGTTTTACTCTAGAATTCTCATGACTTTTACCGCCTTTTTCTCCCTCCCTCCCTCTCTTTCTTTTTCCTTCTTTCATGTTCCAGAGAGTTTGAGAAATTCTTGAAAACATTTTTGCAAATATTCTGCATATATTTTGTGCCACTAGTATATATAATAAATGCATTGACTTTCTGCCTCTATGCTACAGAAGGCACTAGGAACATAATTGATAAATGACTGTCTTTTGTCAGAAAATTTATTTTCATTTTATTTATGTTTGGAGTTGGATTTGCTTTCAGTTGACTGAGGAGCTCAGGAGAGCCTGATGTCACTTAAATAGGCTGTAAAAAACACTTCAGATCGATCTAATGTTGCCTTAAATGGTTATATGTTCCCTTAACTCAGATGGCAGAGCCAATGCATAGCAATCGAAATGCCCACAGGCCAACGGCCAACCATGTCTCTGAAAATGCAGTGTTATGGCTCAAGATTATATTGTAGGAAAATGGTTTTTATCCCCATTGAAGGAAGTTCACCCTGCCAACGGCTCACTTTGAGACCACTACACTGGAGTGTTGTGAAATGAACATGAGCAGACTTATGCAGAAGCCTAGAGAGAAAAGTTACTCCCCCTCCAGTTTTCTGTCATCTTCAGATGTTTCCTGCATCTTGGCTTGAGAGCTCAGTGGTGAGAGCAGTCTTGCATTATTTAGATAGGCAATCGCTCAGAAATTCCACTGTGTTTAGACGTTCCAGGGCATACCAGGCTAAAAATATCAGTTAGGGCCTCACTCCTGTGCTCCACGTCCATGTAATGAAATCTCCAGGTGTAGTTATTCATCTCTCGCTCGTTCTCTCCAGCACGGCCCTCATTCTTAGAGGCATTGTTGCTGTGGAGATGGATGGATACTCGTTCATGGAATAAATCTGCATTTGTTTGATGACGAAGTGGTTGCACAGGTGTCTAATACCCAGCATCAGTGTGTTTTGTGTGGCAGTCACATGAGATGCCAACCTGAGATGATTAGCACTAATTTGACAGACAGAGAAGTGTAATGGAGGAGCAGAACTTTAAGGGTTGGTTATGTCGTTTTGTTTGTGTGTGTCTTTCTCAATTTTAAGTTGTGCACACATGCTGTTTTAGACATTGATATAGGCCTAGGATGGATTGGCAGTATCCATTCCTAATGCTCAAAGGATATGTGTAGCATTTATAAGAACGCACTCAAATATTATTGCATTGATTAATATGGCTCAGTGTGTTGCTGTCTGTTGCTTTCTTTTCTTATTTCCAGTCTCATTAAAATAATGAGTGTGTGTAATTTTTCTTGCGGGTAATATTGTAAACAATCCAAAACAAAGTGGTGTTGTTAAACAAATGTTTCTAACACCGTTTATTACAGTGAAACCTGTAAACCCATTTTGTATGTAGATATTGATTTTTTTTTTTTTAACTGTGTTGTCATTGCAGAAACAGATGGCATTTATCTGTACTTAAAAAACTGTGCCTTTGAAATCCAGTGATAGTGTTGTTTAGCAGTATTCACAACTTTTTTTTTAAGGTAGTAAGAAAAGTGTGGTACTTGCCTGTGCAAAAATTTGCTGCCATGATACCAGGGTGTTATGGGTATGTTCCAGGGCATTGCTATGCGTTTCCTAGAGTGTTCTGAATGGTTGCTAAGTCACCCCAAGTGGCTCAGGTCTGTAAGTTGGCATGATTTGTGGGATGATTGTTTCCTTGGGAGGGCTAGATGACGCTAGATGATGCTTATTTTAATGTTTTAGTTTATTTTTGTGTTCCTGTAGCTCAACTGGTAGAGCATTGCGTTAGCAAGCAAGCTAGCGCAAAGTTGGGGGTTCGAGTCCCTGGGAACACATGATAGGTAAAAATTGATAGCCTGAATGCACTGTTAGTCACTTTGGATAAAAGCGTCTGCTAAATGCATTAATTTAATTTAATATTTTAATTTAATAAATAGTACATTTCATTACATCATACTATTCATTAACATATAGACATACCTCACAGCCCACTAGTGTGTCACACTGACTAGTAAGAAATTATGCCAAGTTTCAGAGGAAGACCAGCACAATTGCATGGCAATTCATAACTTTTTTATTTATTTATTTATTTTTATTTTTTTTTTTACTTTTGGTGAATTGGTGGCTAATTCATATATATTATTCATACAATAACATTTGTAGGTTTTCTTACAATCCACTGACACCCCAGTGACCAAAGTTTTTGTATGATACACTTTTTATATATACTTTTTCCCATGTATTTCATGTTTTCCCATGAGATCGGGTTGGGAAGACCATATAGATACACATTTAGCATTTTAGTGCCACATTAATAATCATCAGAAATAATTTGATAAAATAAAAGATTTTAAGAATAAATGCCCAAAATAATATTTTTATGTATTTATTTATTTTACTTTTGAGCTTTGAGGTTATTCTTTTAAAAGTAAGAATGGCTTAAATGCTTTGTGAACCTTAAAGTTTTTATAACCTCATCATTATATTTACTGGATGCCATTGACTAGATGATACGTACTGGCCGATGCGTTTTCTCCCTTCTCTGCAGCAGATCTCTGTTTAATATGTGATGTTGCGTGTTTATATCATCAACAGCATTCAAGTGATTGGTGTCACATGTGATAAAGAGCGGCAGTTTCACACAGAAAGGTCTAAACCCTGCGTTCATCCAAATGCTGTCCATTTTATTTGCTAATGAAAGACAAGCATGGAGGAAATTGCTTCTTGTTAATTCCAGGGCACTTTTGACATGCGGATACACTCTGATTTATTTGCTTGCAGAAGAAGAGCAGTGAGAGCCCATTAAACCTGAGACAATTCAAGAGACTCTGTCAACACCTTCCGTTTCAATCTAACATTCACATTGACTCAGCTGCCAATCACCTGCTTACTGGCAAATAAAGCATCTACGAGTAAAGTAGTGAGTGTTGAAAAGTTGTTGAGAGAGACAGGAAGTGCATTTGAACTCATCAATGTTAACAGGTGCCCACTAAGATAGCAAGGGAAAGGTAAAGAGAGATTCCATTTGAATTGACCGAGCTGGCCATTTATCTCAACTTTGAGCAGCAAAGGCGTATGGAAGTCCCTGGTGTAGAGCACAGTTGTGTAGCATGCTGATGTACACTGCACAGGCCTTCTCAACTGAGAGAAAGTACGAGAGATCCTACAGAATAGACAGAGATATGAAATGACGCCCACAGGAGGCTGCTGGTCACCCGTTTTAGTGTTACATTCTGTTCTGATATATATATATATATATATAATATATATATATATTTTCTTTTCTGAATTACCAAGGGAGTCCCACGCACACAATGGCTCTGCATGCTGGAATTTATTTTTCGTATGCAGTGCACAGATATGTACACATTCTTTGTATGGGAGACACTCCTGAAGTGTATGGATGGTAACCTCATAGATGGAACCAAAATTCATGTGAGATTCATTCGTACACTTCGTATTTTCCCAGTAGCAATAAGAGGCATTTGTGCTAATTATTATAGCCTTATACAGAAGTAGATAGTTTAATCATTAAGTCTCAATGTTGTTTTTACAATCAAAATTATAAATAACCATGTCAGCCAATGGTTATGGTACTAATAAATCATACAATACTTTGCATAACTGTATTAAATATTATTTTATTATTTGTAGTATTGTAATATATTGTGTGTATATATAACTGAAAAAATATATATATATTGAATAGTTTTAAATCATAGCCCTATTGCAACCTAGTTATTTTTGTTTAAGCAAGCTTGCTTTTTTTCTGGCTCCATTTTGCTATGAATTGCCCACTTTTCCACAATCCAATCAATTCCAGATTGATAAAATTGATTTTTCCTCTTTGAATATCCTATTTCTCTTGTAAATATGTCATATTACAGAAAATGGGTTTTGCCTTGACTTTAACACCGTGAACAATGAAAGTGTAGCACTTTGATAGCAGCAAATGTAAATGTATATGAGAATTCTGCAGAAAAAGAGTAACCATATATTCCTAGCCCTAAGAAGATCAGGCTTTTTATGGCACCAGTGAGAAACTGCTGGCAGCGAAAATGCCATTCAAACTAAAGTTTAATGATGAAGACAAATAATGAGCTGTCTTCACTGTATTTGTATGCATGCACTGTATGTCTGGGGGACGGAAGGGTCAAAACCTCCTACCCTGGGACACACATGAGGCCGAGACACTTTCTTCGCTCACAAGGATGACATCAGCGAGCCGATTGTCACTAATGCCAGTTTCCATTCTCACTGGCCTGGACCTCCACTCCCTTCTTGTCCCTTGGCTGCCAGGCAGATGGTCACATATTAGTGGCAATTAAAATTCCAACGTTGATCATAGTTTGTAATCATATTTAATCTGAGTCCTGTTAATAATTAAAGGGACAGAGATATATGGCTGTCATTTAAATGCAGTGGTGGGGGAATTTCGGCCACCAGCAGAAGTTCATGCTTAATGCTTTTACCTGTAACTGTGAGAAATGAGCCATTTTATGAGCTGCTCTCCGGCTCATAGTCTCATGTTAAAAAATAGTATCAACTAGATCTGGATCAGATGAAGTTTATAAACGGCATACTGCCTCGTTCATAATTCATACAGTACTTCATACAATTTCTCAGAGACAGATACAGATTCAGACAGATGGTGAATAACATAAATTATTATGTAACCGCTTATCATAGATCCCACTCTTCTCAGGCTGTTATGAAGCCAAAACTAAGGCCTTTAGTGTGGGTTTTAATACAAGAGCTCAGACGGAGGGATTCACAGCCATTCAAAGAACTAGGCCTACGTATACACTAGGCCTATACAGCTGCTCAGCATGGGAAGATGTAAACCAGCTAATTTGCTAGAATTGTCATCAAGAAGCATGGGGAAAAATAGCCCATGCCGATTATTTGATCCTCAGAGAGGTTGCCATTGATTGTTTCCAAAAGAAAAGAGAAGCAAATGATTTTACCATTCTGTCTGATAACTGAGTGCATCAGTTCACCTCCCACATCAATGCTATAGCCTTTGCTTGACAAATTTGCTCCTGTAAAGAATATGGAAAAACAACTGATATACTTATGTTTAGCAATGAGTTTCAAAGCAGCTTGTCCATAAGTGTGATACTAATAGCATGCATATTGTTGTTATTATTATTTAAAAAAAGTAAACACTATATTAGAATGCTTTCTGAAGGATCATGTGACACTGAATACTGGGGTAATCACAGGGAATCAATTAAAATATCTAAATATTTTTGAATAGACAACAGTTGTTTTAAATTGCAATTATATTTTACTATATTTTAGTTTTTACTGTATTTTGAATTAAATTCAACCTTGGTTTGCATAAGAGACTTTGAAAAAAAAAAAGTATAATGGTATTTATTATAAAGGCATTTTGATTCACATAGATGTTATTTGCAACAATGGTTAGTCATCTTTTGGTCTCTCTGAGGAGTAGTTGAAAATAAGTTTCATGATACCTTAAGAGTAGTTTCAGGCTCACATTTCCTCTTCAGGCTGTATTAGAGTCTACCAACCATTTTCTCTGTCCTGTCTGACATTCAGTTATAGGCCAAACTAATAGACCAATTTTAGGTTTGTAAACATTCAGGATGTGCGCCATCATGGTTGCAGAAAACCCGGGAGCGAATAGCCTTTACGGATAGAGAATTACATGGATACAGTATAAAATTATTAGGTCTAAAAAGATTGCAGATTGTTGATTAGATGTCATTTTAAAAAATGTTCTCTGCATATTACAAGAGTTTGTCACTCAGCGATAAGCAGTTATTAAATGATATTGACTTTTGATAGTGGGATAGTCTTACAGATCCAAAACAGGGATAATATTTTTTGTGTGTGTGTTTGTGTGTGCGGAGACTATCTAGTGGCAGAAAATGACAGTTTTCAACTGGTATAAAAGAATACTAATAATAAAAAATGAATTTGATTTTATATTTCAAGATTCCGATATTATATCTCACAATTATAATAAGGAAAAACAACTCGTCATTCTCTCTTTTCCCCTCAGCTCTTCGTTTTTTTTCCCCCTCAGAATTGACAAACTCAACTCAAACAATTTTTGAGTTAAGTCGAGTTATAAAGTGTGTATTTGGATTTATAAGAAAAAAAAAGTCAGAATTGTGAGATAAAATAAATAAATGTTATGTAAAAATGTTAATAGTAAGGTTTGTAGGGCTAATACAATACATTATTGAACAGCAAATTTAAATATTATGCAGACCTATTGTTTAAATCAAATGTATGCTTTAAAAGTAATCATATTAGTTTTCATCCAAAACGTACATGTAAACATCAGCGTTTAGCTTCAAATTGTGTTTATTACGAAAGTATTTTATAAAAGTTATTTGCATTCTGATCTTGACATCAAAAGGCACATATACTATCTATCTATCTATCTATCTATCTATCTATCTATCTATCTATCTATCTATCTATCTATCTATCTTATTCCATGGATTTTACCCATTTACCTCCACTTGTTCCCAGAGTTTTTCTGCAACCACTATGCGCACGCAGCTGCAAGTGACGTAACTGTGACATCTACTCTGAATCGATCTATAGTGTCAAACTAATAGCCGGTAATCACTGTTTAAAATTTAGTTTTATTCAGGATTCTCCAAACATCTTAAACACCACCACTTGAATCTGAAAAGAAAAAACTAAACATAAAAGTACATAAAACATAAAAAAACATAAAAGTAGAGGTTTAAAATGAACAAATGTGCACTACCCATCAAAAGTTGAATTGATGGTCAAATGATATGATTCTATTTGTGTACTTTAATAATAATAATGACTAATGTTTTTCAAATATGGAAAAATTAGTAATAAAGGAAGAGTGTCCACACTTATAAATCTGTAGTGATATGCTTCTTTTGGCCAG
The DNA here is from genome assembly GCF_003368295.1 of Carassius auratus. Taxonomy (NCBI): domain Eukaryota; kingdom Metazoa; phylum Chordata; class Actinopteri; order Cypriniformes; family Cyprinidae; genus Carassius; species Carassius auratus. Next base: position 10,480,259 of record NC_039255.1, read on the forward strand.
TGTTTGTGTAGATAAGTGGTTCTGGTCAGTTTAAGAGTAAAGGCTCAGGGAGTGCAGTGGAAGAGTATTTACTTTGACTGTTGAGCCAGTGAGACACGGACAGGGTGAGCTAATGACTGGAAATCCTGCCCAGATGCACTGCCACTCATGCATTGATTTGTTGTCATGGATATTGAGTAACGTAAAAAGAAAAAGGAGTCAGCTGTGTGATAGACAATTAAAAGCAAAACTGTTTTATAAAAATTTGCATTGTGTCAGACAAGCCATCTGAAACATTCACAGGCAAAGGCAGTAGTAAAAGCAAAACCACTGTAGCATAGTTTGCATCCTTTTCACTCAGAATTTATGCTTAGTCAACCAGTCAGATTAAATTCCATTTTGGTATAAAATATGCATCAGACAATCAGTGACCAGAGAGAGAAAAATACATTTGGTGCTTTGACACAATGTTGTGTGTGATGATAATGAGAAGTCAGTCTATAATACTGACTTTCAAGTCGATTCACATGAGGCCATAATGAAATAAATTGACTACATGAACAAATACATTTACAACAGCCAGATGTACTCGCATGCAATTAGACAATTATGCAAGGTGAGCTTCTGTTTAATTCCATCAGGCACATATTGTTCCACTCCATCTCTCTGCACCGTTTCCCATACCCTTATTCACTTACAAAACCCTGTCAGCGGCTCTAAAGTAATGGAGTAAACAGTGTAACAGAACAGTCATCTAGCATTCATTGAGCTTTTCAATCAATGGAATAAATTAGATTTAACATTTATTATTTCATATTTTCATATTATCATCAAATTATTTTAAATTGCAATAATATTTCACAATATTACAGTTTTTACTGTATTTATTATTATTATTATTATTATTATTATTGTTATTATTATTATTATTATTATTATTATTATTATTATTATTATTATTATTATTATTATTGTTATTATTATTAATTAATTTATTTATTTTTGGAGTAAATGCAGCCTTAGTGAGCATGAGACTTCTTCCATCTTACTGACCGCAAACATTTCAGTTGAGTGCGAAATTCAAAATCATCTCTTTACCTGTGAAAAACAATAATTAGGTAACCTGTTCTTTTACTTTCTTCTTTTTTATTAATTAAATTAATTATTAAGATTTTTTTTTTTTTTTTTTTTTTGCTGTTTAACACTGTCAATTTCAATAAATAAAAATAGTGTTAAAATCACATATTTTTTGTTATTTGTCACATGTTATAGACCATGTTTTGCGGTGGGTTATAGGGCACTGGACAAACTACATAATCCAGTGCCATGTGTTGTTACACTGGGTGACATGATGCTGATGGCTAAAGTAAATATAAATCTATGAGCATCTTCAAATGTTTGTAATGTATCTATGTATCTGTAATGTATCTATCAAATGTATCTCCTTTCTACAGTAGAGTGTCATTAACACTTACTTTTTATATGCTAACAGCAGCACCGTGTTCATGCTTTTAGAAGTCAGAGGCTGTCACAGAGCATGCAAGAAAACACAAATATCCTTTTACCACACAGAGACCCGAGTATAAAACATTCTAGGAGTCCCCCCCCCCCCTCTCTCTCTGTGATATCTGCAGCAACCACATGCTTGTATGTTGCTGTTTTTCTCTCCTTGAAAAAAACATTATTCCTTTGAAAAGTGGCAATCCCTTTTTATGGTCATTTTCCTCCTTCAGCGGCACGACGGTGCTTTTGTGCGTCGATAAGAGTTTGTGACTGAATTGTTCTTTGATCTGCCCCTAGTGGAGCAGGAACTCTAGAAGGCTTAGCAGTGAGATGCTAATGTTTGACTCGAGCGTGCTGAGATCACCCCCCACCCCCACCCCCCGCCTGTTTTACAGACAAAGACTGTCTCAGCCTCACTGCTGCCTGCTGGAGAATTCTGTTGACAAGGTTTCGGTTCATTTTTTTCCCCTTTCATTTTACTTTCCTAAGTGGAGGTTTAAATGCAGCTGGCACATCATGTGTAAAATTTATGCAAAGCAATACTACTTAATTGAAGGGGGTTCAAATGCCTTCAAAAGCTGGGACTGGGAATCTGGATTTTTCAGTGCTCAAAGCTGAATCTGGACTTGGAAAGAGACAAAACTCTGCTGGAAAATTGCTGTACACTTCCATTAATTAATGCAACTTCCTGAATAATAAAAAATTCAGGAAAGAGCTCTGGCTGTAGAACTAGCTGATGCTTGGGTAAAGTGGGAAAGGGGCAATATATAATTGCTAAGTCAGGCATCAAGTAATTGCACAACAACCAGTCGTTTCAGAGAATAACAGTGTGTATTAATGTAAATGCATGTGGTTTAGGAGGAGCTGTTGATGTAACAATTATAGATATGTACATTTGGTGCAGACATTAGCTTCGAATTTAGCTACACCATTGGGATCAAATACAAGCAAATTGGGTCTAACGATGTATGTTTTCACAATGTGGGAAACTGAATTTGTAATAATTCTGCCAAGACCAATGATTTTTTCCCCCTAAGCTGCAGAAGTCTACAACAGAATGTTATTGATTCAATCCGAATCGGTGCTTGCATTTTCAGCTCTTTTCTTTTGACCTTTCCAGGCTCAGGAAAGCAAAGGGGCGTCATATTTAGTTACGGTTCTTGGAAAAATCATATAATCATTCAGGAAAGACCTCCTTTTTTAGCCTGTAGCAGTGGGAATTTAGTTCTTTGTCCTGTGGGTCACTTTAGTGACAAGAGTTTAAGTAATGGAATGTTTACCGTAAAACTCATGGTGTGTTTGTGTCTGCTCTTGTTACTTATTTTTGTTATCTGGGCTGTATCCTAGTACTTTTGCTAGAGTGATAAAGATATAGAAACCTTAGATCTAAATGACACATAAATAGGCTGTTTGCAGACCCTTTCTGCTTTAGCTGAGTATTTTTTCTTTACTGATATTGCATGATGTTGCACGGTGGCTTCAAAAAGTAAATTAACACTTAAGAAACTCTTAAATATGTATGCCATTGCATGGGATAAAAAATGGCATACATAGTGTCATTTATTTTAAAGAAGTAAACAATATTTTCATAAGTTCAAATTATATTCAAAATTGATTTGTATGGGTATTTGGACTCTTAAGTTGATCTTGTAAGGAGATAGATGATAAAATATCAAAAAAGTGAAAGTTTAAAAAATATGATTTTGGTTTTGAATTAGAATTTTGTTTTTAATGTAATTACATTTTTAAGTGTATCTTGAATGGGCCACTGTATATTTACCTTTATGTATTTAGCAGACATTTAAAGAACTGTTGTTGAATTTATGGAATATAGCTTCTGTTTTCTTCTCTTCAGCTGACTTGTTTTGTTGCTCATAATAGCGTGAAGACAGGCAGAGAAAATGGTCCCTGTAGAGAAAAAAGAACAAACCATAAAACCACTACAAGCTAATTTTGTTGTACTGCCTTCGATTGTCAGTGTTAAAGCTTTACTTGCTAAAATCTGACCATCTGGTGTTGAAACGTGGACAAAACCCGACTTAGGACCGACAATACAAGATATTTTCCGGCCAGTTATGAACGTACTGTGGTAGAGCAAAGAATGTGGAAATATCTCTTAAATGGAGCTGCTGTATTTAACTGATAGCATAAAATGAGCTTGGTGTATCCAATGATCTTCATTTAAATTAAATCATGAAATCCTGATTTGCATTGTGTTACTTCTTTAAAGAAATTAAATTATATTGCACATTTACTTACAGGACTAAAATGTTGGGGATCACATAAATTATATATAAAATGGTAACAATGCCCTCATGTTGTCTTTCTTGACTACTCATTAACCGAAGTATAACATCAGCAGGGGTGATCCAGAGTTCTTTAACCAGAGAGATGAGTCCCACATCACTTTTTGACAACAGTGGATCAATAAATCAATTGTACGGCTCCAGTCTTCTCTTGGGTATCAGCTGTCTTTCTTTTCTCGTTTCTTCTTGCCATGGTCCATCAGTCCTAGGAATCACTCATGCGACTGGAACATGTTGATGTTCCAGTGTGAATCTTCATTAAGTTGTTTTCCAAGTAGAGAACAGGAATCAGACTTTGCTGACTGACTCACTCACATGAAGTCTGATTTGAGTGATCTCACTAATGGGAATCCTTTATTTTGTAAAAGCTCTAAACAAACTAAACTGTTTTCTAAATGTAAGCTGTTTCAGATACGTATATAAATAACTTAGTAGAGCAAAACGACTAACTCCTGATATGACTTCAGGGCATGAGCGTGGCAAGTATATATTTGATCCAGCTTGTTGGAGCCAGATTTATTTTGTCGTGTTCTCACCACATCTACAGTCTCAAAACAACCTTCAATTACAGCAGCATCTTCCATACTATATTCAGTAAGTTTTCAGTCTTGTTGGGGAAGGCTCATTCACTGGCCTGGCAGATATAAACGCCTGTTGCCCTTTAATTCGTAAGTGTTGCTCCATTGGGTATAGAACCAAAGCGCTTTGATAATTTCTTTCCTCCCTGCTCTCTTTTTCTCAAAATTACTTTCTGTAACCATGCCAAGGCAAACCAATCAATAGTTCAGCTTCTGAAGTTCAAGGTGTTTGGTTTCAGTAACTCTCGAATTATCTTCCCTGGAGATTATTTCCTTTGTCCAGTTTGAAAGGGCAAGTGTTTCGTGCCACTAAAGTCTCAGAGCCACATAAAAAATGAGGACATCAGTGTTCCATTTTTCCAACATTTTTTTTTTTTTTCAAAATCAGTAGTCACCCCTTACACTTCTTCAAACTAATTCTTACTGTCCTTCTATGTATAATGTCTGAAACCACCAAGGATTTTATTTTTTAATTAACAAAAATTAATTCAAAATTAGCATGAATTTTTGAAATTTCTTAAGCTTCAGTATTAAGTATTTTTTTTGACATTTTGATGAGTGATACTAGAGATATTCCACCATATATATTACTTAATGTTACATAAGATAGGCTATTTATTTGTTAAAGCCCATAAATGTAAGTTCTAAAATGTATTTTTAGAATTTAATTCAAAGTTGAAATGCAGATTATGGATCCAACTGTATAGTTTGTTTGATCAGCGTCCTCATTTTCAGTGTTTGCTTGGGTATATTGCCGGCTGGTTAATAAAATGCCTGCAGGCTTGGACTTCATTGAGATCTCATGCTGCTGAAGGTGCCCAGTGTAAGAGACAGGTGGAGAGATCTGGATGGGACATCTCTATCAAAGATGAGAGTAGCCAAGCAGAATGTAGTTCTTTTATTCTTGCTCAAAACACATGTAATATTACTAAAATAATCATCATAATAATAAATATTGAAAAATCTGTATATATAGTATATATTTGTTGTGTTATATATGAATCTGAAACACCTTAATACATATAATCATTTTAGAATTATAACACAAAAAAATGCCCCAGCCAAATATAAAATCTCTAGTACTGTTTCTAGCACAATGATGGAAGGACTAACAGAAAAAAAAACACATGTTGATTGCGCCTCGTTTTTGATTTTCAATTATGTATTTGACTTTCAAATATAGGTGAAGTCCTGTGTGGGCTGGTAGCTGCTGGTGGCTCTCAAATGAGGACATAAATATTCTCCATTTGAGAAAAGGGAAAATAATAAAAAATCAATTCAGTGTAACCACAGCACATTGTGACCAGATGCATGGATAAATGAAGGTGTTTTAGTGAATAGGAGATTTTCTAGTGATTTCAGAGAGAATTTGCCCTGTTGTTTTTACCCTCCACGATGAAAAGCATCCAAATGTGGTGGAGCTAATGTCAGACCTTGTTCTAAGCTGCTCTCTCCCATGGGTTACTCAATCATTAGTCTTCAACCTATCAGTCACTCTGTAGGGGGGAACTCCAGCCGGTTTCTGTGCTCAGCCACATGGAAGAGATTGGTCTAAAGCTATTACGCTGACATAATTGATCCCTCAAAGTAGGCTTTATTAACCCATAGGTGAGTGAAGATGGGTAAACATTTTCTACCTTTTTGCCCCTACTACTGTAAGAAGTCATAACAGTGTCGTCTATTTCTCCGTCTCAATGTCTTGTCTATAACATGACCGCAGATCATTATGTACCTCTCATCTCCCTCTTGTTGACGGTTAAATATAGCGGAAGCAATGAAGGACAAAGCAAATGTTCCTCCATGGACAAATCTACATTACTGATGGTCCCAGTGGACCTAGATGGTAGGCTTAAAGGTTGTAAATTTACAATAACAATGGTCTCCTAAGAGGTCATTATTGAGAAGCAAGATGGAGGCCTCATGGTGGAAGCAGCGCATGACTACAGGAGAAGCGGAAGATTATTGATTACTGATCCATGCTGTTCAGCTGTTTCTCATTGGCTTATTGGAGTGGGACAATAGGGTGGTGTGGACTGAGGAAGTCATCATTTCTCGGCCCATGTCAGGAGTCAGGAGGGGGTATCCTGTTGCTTGGCCTTTGCTTTTGATCCGATGAGGATGTACTGGTCAGCATGACTCTATTCATGGGCAAATTGTCTAGTCATCTGACCAGTCTAACACATGTCACTATGTTGGAAAGGATTGCTTTCCTTTGCTTGGTACAATCCTCACAGCAGCTGCAGTACTTTCACACACATGTCTGCAGATTCCTTGCTTTCAGAGATGTTATAATGGGAGGAGACAGACCACTAGGACAAATCACAACAGTTAATATCGGTACACGTGGGATTGGAAGTCTTGCCTTTCAGTTCAGTGGCCTTTTTGATGCATTTTTAAATAGCTTTTCCCTTTCACTCTTGGTTCAGCTATTTATTGTTTTCCCCATCCACTCTCTATGTGATGTTAACATATACTGTATGTCCATGTAGACATATATTTTATTTAATGTTTATTTTATTTCAAGTTAGGTTTTTATAATAGTTAAAAATAGTTATCAACAATAATAACCCTGTTTGCATTTGAACAGAAATGTACAATCTACTGATGCATTTATTAAATGCTTCAAACTATACAATCTGTGTTAAATAAAACTGCATTTTGAGGTCTTCTCATGTGAGTGGACATCATTATAAACATATATTTTTTAAAATTACTTTTCATTTATTTTTAGGTATAAAGTTTTTAATGAGGAAAAGTGCTTCTGTTGGAAAGCTTTGAATGAGAGCGTGTCTTTGCATGGAGCTGCTGAGAAGAAATTCCTATCACCAAATGACTGAGGCAAAAGTGCCAGAGGACTTTATGGTTAGTTTAAATGAGTTCTCAGAAGTTAAATCCTGCAGTCTTTCTCAGATGTGTTTCTGTATACATCAGGGATTGTTGTAATGATTTCAGGGAGTAGTTCAGATTCCTCTGTCTTGGCTTCCCTGTTCAACATTTGGTCTTATATTTCATCCCATGGTCACTCCACTTGCAGGAAAAACTTAAACTTATTAAACGTGATTGAAAAAGGGTGTTATTATTAGTCAGAATCCTTAAGGTGTAAAGGCAGACATCTTCAGGTGTGTTATAGATCTTGTGCTTAAAGAGAATATCACACAAAATACACTATTTACTGTGCTTTAAAGGAATGTTCCAGGTACAGAACAAGTTAACCTTTATCAACAGCATTCAAGACATTGTGTGTCTATGTGTGTGTGTGGTTACAAAAAGGCACTCATGCTGGAAGTAAAAAGGGACATGTTCTTCAATGATTTAAAAGCAGAAATGCTGAAAAAATGTGGCTTTATTATTTTTTTTCTAGGCACATGAAGTTATTTCTCATTAATGTAATTCCTGAGGTTGAAATGAAAAGTTAAAAGGTGCTGTTTTATAAATTTGCTTCATTTGGTAGTGATATAGGTGCTTTATATAGTCATGAACGAGGTCTGAAATGCTGAATATAACTTTTCACATTTAAGACTAGTGAGCATGTTACATTTAAGTTGTGTGGATATAGTTTTGAGTATTGTAGTATTTGTTGTGCTGCCCTGTTTACTTTCATTATAATTCCCTTCAAACCAACTGACATTATGGCACATATATTGTTGATAGAACTATTAAATCTACTTGAAAAATGGCTACAATTAGCCTCCTTAGGCATTTTACGTCATGTTTGCTTGTGTTGTGCTGCATTTGTCAGATAGATTCGCCTCCTCCCTCCTTCTTTTCAACATGAATAAGTAAAGGCCTGTTAGCAAAGTGCATGTATTGCTGCACTCCATTTCTCTAACCCCTAATCGATAAATGCTCTACTGGGCTCACTCACCATATTGGTAATGTCAGATTCATCAGCTGACCTCAGTAACTGGAGGCTTCCACTTCCTCAAAACCATTCGCCTATTTTGGAAGGAAATCCGTATAGGTCAGCCACTTTAAGTCTGTATGTGAGGTCAGAGTGGGTCATTCCTGTTATGCATGCACCTTTTGAGCTTTTACTAATAATTGAAAATGTGAAAAATGAATATGCTTGTGTTTTTAAAGTATTTCTATAAAAGGAAATACAAAAATATAATCTGCTTAAGTTCAGTCGCTTAAATTTTTATTAGTGCTTGATTATTTCAATATTGACTAGAGAATGCATAGGATGCCAAATAGGATAGTAGGGGAAAAGCTTTATTATTAATTATAGAAAAAAAAAAAAAAAAAAAAATTATATATATATATATATATATATATATATATATATAATATAATTTTTATTTTATTTTTTATTTTTTTTCATGTTAGAACTGCAAAGTACCTGACAACATGAGAAAAAAATTCACTTAATTATGATATCGGGATAAAAGGAAACTAATATGACTGAGAGTTTAATATTTTCTTTTATTGAGACATACTGTATACAGTGTGATGAGGACATGAAAATGCACTGAATAAAAGGAATGACTGGCATTCGCCCATTGATGGTGCTCGATGAGAAACTGCACATTGAAAACGTTTGAATACAGAAGAATAAATCTTCATTATGCTTATTCAAGAGGAAAAGTGATCTGCTCTACCTGGCAGTCGAGTTTAAAAGGTAGTGCATTATGATTGATCATAGTAGGCTATGTTTTACACGGTAACACCTTGACCAGAAAGTCTTCAAAAATTATAATTACCGAGATCTTGTGTAGTATAAGAAAGTTTAACCTCAGGGTGATTAGTAATTACCGGTGATAAATGTCCCCACCTCTGAGTTCATTGCACGGTCAGTTCTCTGGGTTATTGTTTGGATTGCCTGTGATATTAGAATAAATTGAACTAATGCAATCTACCGTACTGATGGAGATTCTCCATTCAGAGATGGATTAAAATCAATTTATTGGTCGTATATGTGGTGCGGTCCAACATGGGAAGTGAAGCGTAAAACCAGCCAAATGTTAATGACTCATTTGTAGGGAAATGGATTTTGCCATTGTGCTTCTACTTAAGAAAACATGACCTTTCATCTGAAACACGTAGCTTTTGGCTTGTCGGCAGCCTGATCCTCCGGTCTAAAATTGTACAGCATTTTCATCTCTACTTGGGCTTATGAGGAGTTAGGAGTGATACAAATGGGGCTTATTTTCCATTGTGCGCTGATTAAGGATAAATACATACTCCAGTGCACTACAGGTCACCCACTTCAGTGGACCATAGGGGCTTGTCATGTTAAAAGCTGGTTTCTTTCACCCTCACGAGACGAGCATATGTTTCAGGCATGCCATAAAAATGGCTCACATAGCTAAGGAGAATCTATAATTGTGCTCTCAATGTGAACGCGTGGCATGGTAAGGGATGTGTACCGAGCTTTGGGTTTATGAGGACTCAAGCTGGGTCAGTTAGAAGAAGAAAGGAATGGTGCTTGGCTCTTCACATCTGCACCGAACTGCCTCAGTCACCTAATTCAACACGAGTGCGTGGAGGATGGCTCAGAGAGCTTTTTAAACAGGACTTACCCAGCTGCCTCTTAATCTGATATCTGTTTTGCAAAAGCTTGTTTCTAAGCAACAGTGATCCTTACGTTCCCGCTGTGCTCATAATCTTTGTTTTGGTAATTGCTTCCCACAGAGCACAACTTAGTATTGGTCTGTCTTTTTGTGCTATTTTTATTAGATCTAAGGGAAAGGATGTGTGTGTATGTATATATATGTATATGTATGTATGTATGTATACATCTCAGAGAGAGTCATATATGATGCAGGGATTGAGTCTTACTGAATTTGATTATCATCCCATTGGCTGGTGAGTGTGGCTTTGTCTCCTAGCCTAATGGTGACTGGAGAACTGGGTGTCACTGTCACACTTCAGTAAAGTTCAAGAGGGACATCATGACATGATAACCCCTTTGGCTGTTGCTCATGCTGTTGGTCATATGTGATGGCATGCAAAAGCTCTGGAGTTCAGTCACCGAGTCTTAAAACAAAAGCTTCCTTAGTATTTTCCGTTTCATTGCTACTTTAAAAAAATGCAGCCGACTGGGTCTGCCATTAAAGTGCATATGTTCCCATCTGAGCCAAACATCTGCGGGTCAGGAAATGCACTAGGAAATTAATTAAGCAATCAGGTCAGATTCTGCACTCTCATATCATTACTAACAAATGCTTGCAATGAACTTTATTTCGTGGTCTGTACCACTCAAATGTTTGGGGTCAATGATTTAATTTTTTTTTTTTTTTTCAATATTGACAGTGAAATAAATGTTCTTATTTTAACTTTTTATTTAGTAAATAACCTGGTAAAAAGTATCACGGTTTACACAAAAATATAACTGCCTTCAACACTGATATTGATAACAAATGTTTTTTAGCACCAAATCATCATATTAGAATGATTTCTAAAGGATCATCTGACACTGAAGACTGGATTAATGATGCTGAAGTAGTTTAAGGGTCATAAACGGCTGTAACTGATACTGTACTTATAGTCCTTTTACAGATCTCTTTCAATCTGATTTTTTTATTTATTTAAATGTTAACATATGCCTTAAGGGAAGCAGTTTTTTTCAGTATCCTTGAAGGGAATAAGTTGAGCTCACAATAAGTGGGAGCTTTCTTGCGTTTCCCTGCTGCTGTATTGTCAGAAGTGGAATATTTAGATGAAACTGTATATATCTGCAAAAGAAAGCCGTTTGGTTCACTCTCCGCAAAAGTTTTTACTCGTAATAAAACAGCTTTTCACAAAGAAATGAAGATACATGCGCATACGCATTCAAGTATTTCCAAGGTGGCACTGCAAATCGATTTACTGAAAATACACCACATCTGTTTGTGTTTAAGATTGATATGGGTAGAGTTTGTAGAGCCACTTTTTGGAACCTTGTCCGTTGTGTTAAAAAAAAAATCCAGAGAAATCAAAACAGGAGCTGTTATCTTGTACGTTTTGACAGTGACTAACAGTGTTTTGGATATCAAGACAACCTTATGATTCATTTTTGCTTTCAGTGTCTTTCTCTGCTCACTAATGTGGCATAAATAGCGTGACATAAGGTTTTGAGTACCTTTACTGAGTGACTCTATTTTGAAAGCAATATATCTTCTTTCAAGCTTCAGTGAAGCATGATGTTAAGATTTTTGTGTGCATTACATTAGATTTGCTGTCAGTAAAGCATTATTTCACAGTTTAGTATAAACCCTATGACACTGTGTTGCATCTTGTAGCTTAGATGGAGTAACAAATTGCATTCTTGCTGTTGTTTGCTCTGCCCTGTTTCTTATGTTGATTGAAATACTTGAAGGGTAAAACAAGTGGAGTGAAACTGTCTAGACAGAAGGCATATTTAGTTTTGCTGTCAGAATCAGATTGCACAGAGTTCTTCTTGAGATAATGTCCTCAGTCCTATAACAACTGTGCTTTAAATCAGTGGCGAGCATTCTGTATTCTCTTAGACAGCATGACAGCATCTTACTGTCAGGATTAAGCAAGCATATAGATATATTGTTCAAAATGACTAGTACATCTATGTGCACACATTTTTGGGACCAGCTGGCTAAAATAAATTGCAAAAATGACTAAGAAAAGTTTTGGTTTAGCATTATATTCTTGTAGATGCATGCACTTGGTTTGTTGTGTACATTTTTAAGTGTGACTTAAGGGTTTTATAGGATACAAATACTTTTTTGGGCCTCTGCATATAGTGTAACCTACCATCACATTGTCTGTCTCTCGCTGTCCAAGCTTTGTAGCGTACATTCAAACCCTAGTGTATTTCTTAGATATCTTGCCATTAAATATGCCTGCAGGTCCAGCCTTTATTGGTTACTATCCAGAGATACATGTCTGACTGTCAGCATCCTTGATTTGTCTCGTATGTCTACAGCTGCACTGCTAATAGCCTTCCTTTCAGAGAAACTCCCGACTCAATACACAAGAAGCACTCTGAGTGGAGCTAAAATGGCTGCCATTGTCCCAGCGTTGTAACAGTGTTAAGAGGCTAATTAGCGTTTAACGTTTGGACTCCAGCAGAGGTCATGAATTATATACCCCTGGCAAGAGACACCGCAAACCTACCTGGGCACCGTTAAATTAACCCCATAAGCTTCCCCAGTAACAAAGGTTCTTTTAGTATCACCACAGCGTTCTTTTTAATGTTTAACATTGAGAGGAAATGGCAGTGGTTCTCCAGTCGTCAATAAAAAAGGCTTATGCGCAGTGCTGAGAGCTCTATTCTTGCGAGCATGGTAAATGACTGACCTTTTGTATGAGCGTTCTGGGGATATGGCTGAAGAATGGCGCTGCCAGGTTCCAGCTGAAGCTTTAGCCCCCGTATGACCTTGAGCAATGGTAAACGTTGGTCTCTGTTTGTGTCTGGATCTCAGTTTTGAGCCTTCTAGATGCACACAGTATAATTTTACTAGTCTGAGATTAAGAGGTGCAACGCACGGTGGAATAGCACGTATTCTCCCTATTGGGTTCTAATGAATGTATCTTCATAAACAGGCATGTTAGCATTTTTATGCGGCTGTGACTCTCATTGTTCATAATGATTTTGGAGCAGACCCGCAAGATCATGATCTATCAAATACAAAATAAGATCCTTGTGATTCATGAAGCTACAGTTTCCGCCAAAATAGTGCAATAAATCTGTGTTAATGTGGTATTTTTGGCTGAGGCTGTGGTTACCATGGTACATTTTCATGCCTGTAAGCAATAATTTCTTATGCAATAGCTAAAGAGAGTATAGAAATATACCACAGGTAATCAGTCATTATGAAAACAGAATTGGTTTTGAATTCAATGGATGAATGGGCTGGTTGGTTGGTTGGAAGGATGGTTGGATGGATAGATGATTTCATGTTCATGTTTATCTGCGGGTTCCACCACCAACAATTAATTACAATGCAACGTGTAATTGAGGTTCCTGTCCAATTGCCAGTTTGTTTAATTGGGTTGGCAAGTTACCTTTTAATTAAGCCAGAATGTCCTACCTAGACCCCGTCCACACGGAATTTTTTATTTTTCGTCCACACGGATCCGGCGTTTTCAGATGGTGAAACCGCTATTTTTTGAAACCGGGTCCCAGAGTGGATACATTTGAAAATGCCGTCTTTGCGTTTTCACCTGGACGGCTAATCCGTATATTTTCTGAAACGATGACGTCATCAGCCCACGTCTCCCCCCTAGTCAGACACCTCTACGTCACGAAACAGCAACAAAAACATGAACAAACACTGAACGATTGTCTTTTTATTAACTAAAATTAACACTGATTAATAAATGTATTGTTCCATGTTCGTTTGTGTACCACGCGCAAGGTTTATGAGCATAGTCCAAGTCTCCTTCTCTGTTTTTAGTGTATCTCTTTGGCAGAATTACAGCGCCACATACTGGTCTGGCATGTATACTACATCATTATGTGGTTTCGTGTGGACGCGGGTGTTTCTTGAGACGAGGAAAAAAAAAGATCGGATTGGGGTAAGCTCCGTCTCCATGTGGACGGGGCCTTAGTCTGGCATTGACGATTGATGAATGTTTAAGAGAGGTTGGGAGCTTCTTTCCATTTGTGTCCTACCTTTTGATAGTTGCTTTTGCTCTTTGAGAAATAGGAAGTTGAAAAGAAGTTTAAGGACGTAAAGATCTGTGAAATGGCCTGCCTCTCAAACCAAATCATGCATAATGGGGGCTATTTGAGGGCTACTTTGGAGCTAAATTATGTAAGCCAACAAATCACAATGCTGTTAAGGCTCTAGGCTAATGTAAAACAGCCTCAGGACATATCAAATTAGCATTATTTAAAGTTTGGTTTTGAATGGTAAGTGAGCTCAAGTATTATATTTGTAAAGTACTGGTTTAAGTTTTAAGTATGGAAATTACTAGAAAAGCTTGCAATTCTTTATTACTGCTAGGCTCAGAGAGCAGGTAAGACTGTGAGATGACATTAAACACTTCCTCTTGGTGGACGATCACTTTCAAATCATAATCTTAAGAGAGCCTGGGGGCTTTGGAGCTTAGGTGTCAATGTCAATGGTACTCGTTGAGTTCCTGGATTGAATCCGCTTATTTCGGTCGGCTTTCTTTTTTACGGCTTACAAATGTGTCTGTAGGTGCTGTGGCTATGTAATCTCAGGTCCAGATGGCTTAACAAATTTTAATTGAACAGCAGAAGACAGTGATGCCATAGAGAATGATGGAAACTAGAGTAAGTGCTACATAGTCAGCAATACACACAGCATAGTTGTCACTTGCTAGTCAGCATGATGTTTTTAGGCTGTGCTATTTAGAGCAGGTAGGTGTGTGTTTGTGGGGGGGGGGGGGGCATTTTGTGTATGTACAGTTCAGATGAAAGGCAGTTCATTTAATCCACTGGAGGTTGAGTAGACCTTGCATACAGTATCATGCTCAGACCTAACTTTGGGGTTTTAAATTTCTGTGTAGCAGCCTAAAAAGGGCAATTTATTTAATGTGGTGAGAGATTTACCTATATACAGGTATTTAAAAAAACATTACATATTGCTTGTATGATGAGTGAGACAATATGTCTACAAATGTTTGGGGAAGGTAATATATATATTTTTAAAGGAGTCTCATATGTTCAACAAGGTTACATTTATTTGATATAAAATACAGTAAAGAGAGAGATATATATTTCAATATATATTAAAATATAATTTATTCCAGTCGTGGCAAAGTTTAAAAAATGAAGGAACAGTGTTTTTTGTTTTTTTTTCAGTAAATAGAAAGTTCGAAAGTACAACATTTATTTTTATTTTTATTAGAATTTATATTTATACAATCATGCAAATTAATTACATGTAAAACTATTAAAATGACATCTATTTTACTTTATATTCCAATCATCATCATTAATATGCTGTGTTTTAATCATTTACATTTTAAATAAGTTTTGTTCCTCTCTCACGGTCACTTAAACCTGTAACAGCTGCCTCTCTTCTGGTGATGTTCTTCTTCTTGATTTCTCTGTAACTTTGCTTTATCTAGTTCTTTCTTTCTTTTTTTGGATTACTTTTATTAATTCCTGATTTTATCATTCTTCCTAAATCCTTAGACTCACTCTCATTCCAAATTGCTTCATTTTCTCCATCCCTCAGTCCCTCTTGGCCCTCTTCTTACCCTTGTTTCCTCTTTCATTTCCACTCCCCCTGCTTTCAACTCTCCATTTTAATTAGATGCATTTCTACAGAGAGAGAGAGAGAGAAAGAGAGAGCACAGGGGTTTCAGATCCAGCCCCAAACCTGTGCAGTGTTCCTCTCAATGCTCCCCTGACAGCTCAGCATGAAACAAAACAAAAATTTCTGACTTTGCTTTAACATTATTTGTTTTGTTTTCTGCATCGACATTCAGCTTTTGTACAAAACAGTGAAGGAACTCACAAAGGATAGGAACACAGATCAAAGGGAAGTGACACATGTATGGCACATTCTCCAGAGCTCAGCATCACGCTCATACCTTCCCTACCCTCATTTAACATTTTTTAATGCGTAAAATTAGGCTTTGACAGTAGAGACTTTATTACAGTATAGTTCACCTGCACCACAATTAGATTTCACCTGACAGTATGTCAAAACAAGAAACAATTTGCTCTTGGAAAAAAAAAACAGAAAAGCTTATAAAACGATTACTGAGGGACAATTCTCAGTGGAATAATTTATCAGTTTAGCTTAAAGTCTTTCATTCATCCAGTATCTGATGGTGCATTCAGGATTTTTTCTTTGCTCCCCTGGCACATATAAGATTGTGAACCTGTAAGTATCATTTTTAATAGTCAGGTAGCTTCTTACATGTAGCAGTGGAGCAATTAATCAATCCTTTCCTAACAGATGGATGTGGTTCTTTTTATTTATTAATTGCTTTTTTTTATTATTTATTTATAAATTTATTATTTTTTTTGTAAAGTAAAAGAATAAAGGCACAAACCAACCACCTACAAAGTGAACTCAGATTCTGTCTCTTTGAAGTAAGTATCAAAAGCATCAGACAGACAGTCAGCACGGCACTGATATCAGTTTGATTTCACTCCCTTATCTTTTGTTCTCTTTTTTTAAAAATGTTTCTGTGGTTTTGATTATAGAAGAAACTGAACTGTGCTGTCAGAAGCATCCTGCATCCAACTTGCTCTGTAATTTATGCCTTTTGTTGTTTGGGTGAAATACTGTAGAGTTGTTGACTTCTATACGGTTTTAGTAACAACAATGGCATGAATGACCGTAACCACAGTTCTAACAGATTCTAATGCTTACCTTTTATTTTTAAAATAGTACTTTTTTAAACATTAAAACAAATGAATTAACACCAAATGTAGTGCATTATGAATTACAATGCATGGTTCTTTTTAAATAATGCAACTGTGAAAGGCTGTTATAATCTAAGCGTTAATACGTATTATAGTGTGTCATAGCTCCAAAAACATATGTACTGCTGCTCTCAGATAGCGGCTCAGGATGAAGAATGCTCTTTTCAAATAATCAACATGTGAAAACGTATGCATGAGTGTTGAGTTTACAGTGAGATGAAGTGGAGGGAAGCATTAGTGATGGCAGTGATGGATGTGAAGTATGTTGGTGAAATGTATCCTGCGCTTGCACAACACAGCCAATCAGGTTATGGAGATCGACAGTGCTCAGCGAACCAGGTGCCACATGAATTTCAGTTGCGAAGGGAATCAAAGCATTCTGAGGTTCCACACCTGGTGACATTCACATTTAGTGTTGCCTTCGTCAACGAAAATTATGACTAAATATTGTCGTCAACGAACCTTGATCACGTGATGAAAACGAGACGAGATACAACATAAATGCTGGTCATGTGACAATGACTATAATTAGATGTATAATGCAATATTGTTGACAAATAAAAACAAGACTAAATGTGGTTTACAAAATAAAAACTATGCTAAATTGTCTCTTCATTTTCATGAAGACGAAAACAAAACAAAACAAAATGTTATAACGTTATTTTGTCTTGTTTTGTCACATTATTATTATTATTGTTATTATTATTATTATTTTGCAGTATTTTTGTTTCCTGTGTCTCGCCCCACTCATGGCATTATTTAGAAGACGACAAACAAAAGTAAAATCTGACACAGATGAAGTGACCGATGTGTGTACTTCTAACATATTTGGTTGATAAAATAAATGTAAATTTAAATCAGAGCGTCTTTTGTGTCTGGAATGGATGGATTCTTGAGTCTATAAGGTAACAATAATATAATGAGATAACCTTGTTTGAAATGGATTTGGCTAAAAGAAAAGATCAGTTTTTTTTTTACTAAAACTAGGTGAAAGTAGTCATGGCTAATTCTGACTAAAATAAGACTAAAATGCTAAGACATTTAGTTGACTGAAACTTGACTAGACTAAAAGAGTATGAACGTGACTAAAACTAATAAAAACTAAAATGATAGCTACACACAAAGACTAGACTAAAACTAAAATGAAAACAGAACTATTCACATTGAGGCTGAATCACTATTCACATATTGTTCTTCTGTATCCAACAGTTAGGGGTTTAAGATATTTTTATATTGGAATATACTTGAAAATGTAATTTGAAAATAGTAGTCCACTTATTCGTTTGTCAATGTCTGGTACTGCTAACTGTAGAGAGGAGGCTGGGGAATATAATGCCGCGTTTCCACCTGAATTACCCAGAACATTTGTACCAGGAACTTTTTTTCCCAGGAACTTTTTCCCCCCAGACCTGTTGCTTTCTGTGTTTCCACCGATGTTTAAAGTACCGTGAAGATTAGGCAAATGGTCTGGTGACGTAGGTCTGTGTGTGTTTCTCAATACAAAGTACACTGATTTTGGACATGCATCCTCGGTAGTTCAGACTTTGTGCATTTGACTTGGGAGTGTGTTGTCCGCGACAACGCGAATCCAGTAATTCTGCAAACAGCAGTGTACTTGATAACATCAGTCAACTTGCCTTGGCTACTGCAATTTTCCTAATTTCCTCATATATTTACAATAAAATGAAATAGGATATCAAATACCACTGCCTCCTTTCGTTTTCATTTGAACCTAATAATAGCCGCAGAAATGTACTTAGTTCAGGGAAATTTGTATCCAGTATATACAGCCATTAAAATTAAATGAAATATTATATAAATTGCCTCTTTTTATCTTAATTTGAACATATAGATAAATTGAATAATGACAAAAGCTTACCTTGTTAGATTTACCCAAAACAAATTATATTTTATGTTTAACCTCTAAAGAGACATCAGAGCCAGTGGCACATATAAGAAGGACTAGCGGAGTAGAGAGTGCTCTAGGGCGGATACGTGATCACTGATCTCCCGCTGATCTCGTGGAGCTCATGTCTCCGAAATCTGCGAGACATATTTTTAAATAGGTGCTGTCTTATAAATAAACCGCAGATTGGAGTTTTAAACAACTACATTCTTGCCTGAAATACTTTTAAATTTACATTTCATGAGGCAATAACAGTAATATTTAGAAAATCATCAGAATAAATGGTGGTTGAAATTACAATGCTGTGTGAACTCAACCAATCAGCATGTTTAGCGCACAAGTCGCGCCCCTGAAAGTTCCAGAACTTTGAAGTACTACCTAGGCAGCAGGGACTTTCTGAGGGGCATTTTTTTTACCCGGAACTTTATTTAGTTCCTGGTTCCTGCGGTGGAAACACACTGAGAACCGGCCCAAAGTCCCTAGTTCCTGGTCAGTGTTCCTGCGGTGGAAACACGGCTTAAAATACAAATTTGAGAGAAATCTTTTTTAATGTGTTAAATTTAGCTGAGAACACTTCTCCTTTTGTTAGCTGAAAGCGTGATCAAATTAGCCAAATATTTAATGAACAAGGATGGTCCATGAATGTGAAGTATTTCCTGTGGAAATCTGTGGAGCTTTCTGCAGAGTTCTGTGTGGGCCTGCAAATGATATGAGCTTGCAGAAATTAAATGAACGCTTGAACACTGAAGTACACATAGTAACACAATATGCACTTACACTGTAATTCGCAAAAGAAAAATGTGAATTATGTTTGGGTTGTTAGTAGATTTTGGAAGTGACATGAGGGAAATCTAACACTTCAGCTGGGCATAGTTATTATCCGATCCAATAATCTCAAAATGGCCAAAAATCATCTAATTAGTCAGTCACTAGAAAATGTGTAAAAGGTGCCAACATTAAGCACTATTCCAAATGGATTTGCAAAGTGCATCTTAGCATGATTTTGTGACTGTTATTGTCCAAAACCGTTGCAACAGTTCTTTGAAACAGTATTAAGATGCAATTTCATGATGATGTGCTCTAATGTTGTTATGCTAGCTTGCTTCATTCTTATAAATATGAATGTTGTCATTGCCAGTTCAGTACGTACTTTTAGTTCTCATTTGGAAATATGCATATAAAATTGTTTGAAATGAAATTTTTCAGACAAGATAATTTTTTATGGGTGTTATTGATCTGTGTCTTGGCACATTTTACTCACTGCATGTGGCAAATACCACAGTGCTACTTGTGAGGGAAAAGAACGGGATTAACTTGCTAATGTTTTTAATTAAAAAGAGGGATGAGTCTGCGGTGCATTTGCAGTGTCGTGTCATGTGGGCTGTCTGTGTCTTCCTCTCTGTGCTAATTACCACGCAGCCTTCACTGGTTCCTGTAATGACTATGGGTAGTTGAGACCCATGAGTTACTGCTGCTGCAGCTGGTCATTAAGACCAAAAATTTGAGTATTTGAAAATAATGTAGACTGTAAAACCAACTGTTGCCTTTTTCTGAATGATAGTCTTGCTGAGGATACAATAGGGGGAAGCATAGGTACCACAGAGCTTTACATTTTGTAATTTATTGCTAGAGGAGAAATGGTTAGGCGATAAACACTTGCTTGCATTTCCTACTAATATAGAATATTTGAGGAGTGCGATGATATGATTTGTTTTGAAGTAAGAAGTTCTGTATCTATCATTCATCCTCAAAATCAAGCCAGAACTGGAAGAGCTAATGGGAGGAGCTCTGTTGGATATTTTACTGGTGTATTTGGTTATTTGTTGGCTGGTCCAAGCAGATGGTGTGAGATGGGATGTTTAATGGCTAGGCACTGGTCACAGTTCAGAAGCTGTTAGAGTAAGTGCTGTAATAATGAACTCTCCTTACATGGACATCTGCACACACTCCACCTCAAAACTAAAGCCAAAAACACATCTGATGAGAGAGCCATGACGTCTGTCTGTCTAGCTCTCTCGCTATCTGTCTGTCTGTCAGTTGGTCGAACATTCTGTCTGCCTGTTTTATCATTCTGTCTATTGTTCTGTCTGTCTGCCGTTTGATTTGTCTGTCATTCTAACTCATTTCTGTCTGTCTATCTGTATAGCTGTCTGTCTGTTGATCATTCTATATATCATCCTGTCAGTATGTCTAGCTGCCTGTCGTTATGTCTGTTGCTTTTTCTACCTGTCTTTCTGTCGTTATGTATGTCAGTCTGTCAAGTGATCTGTCTGTCTGTCAATCGATTGGTCTATCATTTAATATATTGTTTGGTTTATTAGTCTTTCATTCTATCTATTGTTTTGTCTGTCTATCGGTCATTTTTTGTCTAAAATGCTTTCTATCAATCATAACAACAAAAACAAATAGAACAAAAAGTTATATCTATCGTTCTATCTGTCTGCTTTTCTATGTCTGTTTGATCTATGGATAGATAGATAGACAGACAGACTTTTCTCTGTGTCTCTACCATGCAGACACAGATCACAGACTTTTGTCTCTGATGGCTTTTTCTGTCTTGGGGGAATGAGACTTTGGGAAAAGCATAGCTGTCTTCTATTTTGTGTTTGTCCAGGACTGAAAGGTTCTCTGAGCCCAGGCAGGGTGTGGAGGGAGATACAGAGCGTGCGTGTCTGTGATACTTGTTTATTGTCAGATGGTACATATTGTGTTTTTGTCAGACAGGTTTATTTTGCCAGAAAATGGGCATGCACGCCTGCTCCTGCATGTGTTTTCTGCAGAAACATCTAGTATGTCTACAAAACTATTTATATAGCTGTGTTTGGCAAGCTTGTCATCAATTTTGTTATGTAATTCTGTACTGAACTTACCATTTTGTGTGCAGTTAGAAATTTAGATGGCTTGTGCATGTCTTTTATTTGGGACGAAGCTTTTGGCTGCACTACAACGATGACAGACATCAATCAAATGATGTCCTCATCTCAAAAATGTCTTAGATTCTTTGTCTACAATGACCAGGTACCCTTGCTTAGTTCAGAAAAAGAACAAAAAAACAGCTTTAATACAGAGACCTATCATTGCCCTTGAAAGGAATGATGTGGGCTGTTTAAGTTAATAGGTCATTTTACATTTGGATGAATTTTAAAGAGTGAATCATGAGAGGAAGGAAAAGCAGCTCTGGTGCCAGACTGAAAAAGCAGCAGGAAACGGTTGGAAATTAAGAGCAAAACTGCATATTATTCCTCCATCTGCGTCCTGTTAAATGCTTATCTGGCTGGCTCTTTATGGACTGTGTAGCGACGGCCAGACCTTGCACTCAGTCAGATGGGCTCCCAATTTTGGGATTGCGTTTTTGCTGCCTGTGGCATCTGTTGTCAATTGTTAGGGATGTAGAAAAATGTGGCAGGAATGTTGATGGTGTACAAACTCATCCGCTGGGTTTTTGACTCATCTCTCTCTCTCTTTCTCTAATATCCCTCCAATCACCCCTCGACATCCCTCTGTCCATTCCTGGCACTGTTGCAGTGCGAGCCAGCTGCTATGGCAACTCTAGGGCTGTCAGTGGCTGAGTATTGCGTGATTAAGCTTCCGCTCAAGAGCTGTCGATGGTCTGTAACTGTTTGAACTAGTATCTGTGAGCCAAGCTAGTCAAAATGTCGAAACATTAATACACTCAATAAATCAGAGTAGACATTAAAGACATGCTATAGCACAGCTGTGGCAGGTAGCATATCACCAAAGGAGTGTGCATTGAAATTGGTTGCCAAAATTTCACTCTGGTCAAACTGTTTGCTTGTTTTTTTTTTTTTTTTTTTTTTTTTTTTTTTCGTTGTAGATATTACTTCAGAGGGACCCGGGCACTCAGCCTACTGTTTAAATTGATCTGCTCGAGTTATAATGATGAACATCCAAATTTGTAAAAAGAAAAATCCCCCTCACTAACGCAAATACTGTCAAAACTGTCAATTTGCGTAAGTTTTTCAAAAAATTGAGAGAAATGTCATGTCAAGAGCACGATGGAAACAAACTTGTCATTTCTGTCTTCAGTATGGCTAACCACATTTTCTTCTCATTTTGTTCTCCCTCATGTTCTGCCTGCCGGATCTACCTCACTTGGTTGAACATCATCTCAAAGGTAAGTCACATCTATTTTGCCTTTGCCCATGTCCGATCTGATTTGATTTAATCCGATTGCGGCATGTGTTCGATGGCTTCCCGCCGCCTGCTGTGGTTTGAGGCATGTGCTACTAAAACTCATCTGTGTTTTCATAAGAGGCCCCTTGCGGTAGCAAAAACACGTGTCATCTGCGACGGATTAGAACAACAAGGCGGCGTTTCCTGTGCCAGCGCATTTTAGCTTGTGGCGATGCTTGACTATTTGCTTAATTTCTTATTTATTTTTTCTAGTCTGTTTGTTTAGCACTTAGTAGCTGGCACGGCTCTACGTAACTCTTGCGATTTGTCAGTCATTCGCTAATCAAGCCGGCCTGTTTTTTCCCTTCGGTTAATTAAAATCAATATAGAACTTTTGCCAAGTTCAAACCAAGCAAATAGAGCCCCTTGGCAGCCCGAATTTGTACTTATTCCCTCTGAGCAATTCAGCCTCACTGGCATTGGCTAATTAAATTAGCCTGTTACGCCCCGCTTTCATTGTTCACGAATGTTGTGCGTGCGGATGACTGAAAACAATCATTTGTCTCATGACCAGGGCTTTAATTTCATTGTTTGTGTTCATTTGACTTTGACTGCTCGATACGGCAATGTAGTGGGGAGCCCGTGGGGTCTGCTGTTGACAGTGAATAATTAGATGTCTTTGTCTCGGGGCAGAGCATCTAATGAATATCTGCGAGGTTCTTCAGGCCCCTGTGTCTCTGAATAAGATACAATAGCGCTGCAGATTGTCACAGTATGGTATTGTTATAGACATGATAAGTGAATCCACGATACTGAGAAATTTGCCCCCTTTAGATTCATTAATGCAGCTTTGTTTGATATGAATTTGCACTGTTGAGGAGAGTGATGACTTCTTCAGAGCATAATGTTGCTGAGACACTGTGTTCAACTTTGTGACCATCTTTCTATTTTGTTAGCAACAAATACTTGGAGCTTTTGTTATTTTCACGGATTTCGAAGCATTAGCACATTTTATATATGTTATTCCTTGTAAGTGTGGATACACAAA
The DNA here is from genome assembly GCF_003368295.1 of Carassius auratus. NCBI lineage: Eukaryota > Metazoa > Chordata > Actinopteri > Cypriniformes > Cyprinidae > Carassius > Carassius auratus. Next base: position 10,504,023 of record NC_039255.1, read on the forward strand.
TGTTCTAAAAGTTTGGTGTTGGTAAGCTATTTAATGAAGAGTCTGTTAAACTCAACAAAGTTGCATTTATTCAGTCAAAAAACTAAAAACAAACAAAAGAAACATTACATTTAAAAATAACTTTTATTATTTTTATATATAGTGCTGCTTGAAAGTCATACATATGACCCCAAAAGATCATCAGATTTTCACACAAATCCTGAAAGTTGAAAGAGAATCCATGTCTTTTTTTGATTGCATTCTCTTTGTCAACTTTCAGGACCGAAAATCTGATGATCTTTTGGGTCATACCTATGCAGAAATATAGACAATTATAAAGGGTTCACAAACTTTCAAGCAGCACTGTATAATCAAATATAATTGATTAATATAATGGCAAGGCTTTATATTTTCAGTACCCATTACTCTAGCCTTCAGTCTCCACATGATCCATTAGAAATAACATTACAACATTACAAATATCTTTACTGTACGATTTGATCAATCGAATGCAACCCTGCTAAATAAAAAGTACTATTTGTATGCTAAATGTTGTGTGTATTTTGTTGTTGATGTTATGATTTGTTTTATATGATATTATATTGTTGCAGTTTAAACACTATTTGAGCTTCAATTCACATACATGTATTGACAATGAAAAGTCTATTTATTTTTTTGTATATATTCTCAGGAATATTTTTGCCTTGTTTCTATCTTTTCAAAAGAGAGTTGAGTTCTCTAGAGGCGTATGTGAAGGTGTCATGAAAATAACACGCAGAATGGAGCCCTTCTTCTACAGTCTTTTTTTTTTTCAGGAAACAGTGGCTGATGCAAGAATGCTGATATGAGGAACAGGGTTGGCAGGTTTACTGTCTTGTTTGCTGAGAATGACTTTAGATCTGTTTGGATGCTTGTGATGCCAGAGCCAAAACCAACAGATGGGATGAGCAAAGAAAGTGGCGCTTTAGAGTTCTTTCTATGTGCGGCACTGGGCCAAAGCACACTGAATGTTTGGCAGTCAGTTTCTGAAAAAAACATTTCTTTAATGCATTGTCTTGGCCTGGTGGTTAACCGCATTGAGAACTTTGTCTTTAGTGTCATGAACAAGAATGAAAAGCCAAATTAAGTACAGTGAACCACGTTAAGTACAGTGAAAGTGCGCCAGGATTTTTCTCCATCTAATGCAAGTGAACAGCTCAACATTGACCATTTATGTCTGTCCATACCATATTTAGGCAATTTCAAAGGAATCCACATGACCCCTGCTGACAAATAAGGGTCTTTCTCTAGCAGAATTATCATATATGTATAGTCTGATTTTTTCTCTCTATCTCTCTCCTGAAAAAGAAGACCATATCTGATTCCCTTATTTCTCTTGGACTGAAGAAAGTCTTGGATGACCTGGGGGTGAGTAAATCACCAGGAATTCCGGTTAAAAGAGCCAATCGCTTTTTTGAAAGAGTTGCCACCCTGAAAATGTAGTCTTTGACATAATTTGGGCTAAAGCAGCACAATTTATGATATAATTGTCAGAATTTGCAATTGTGAAACAAAATTAATCATGGACAACAAAAAAGGTCACACATAGGCCATCAATAAGCATTTTTGATGTAATATTTCATCCATGCCAGTAAATGTTAATATAAAGTCCTTTGAATCACCTAATAAAACAAGCTAACAGTGTACTCAGTTGGCTTTTAAAGTCAATAATCCACCATTAGAAAATAATAAAGAGATAGTCTGACAACCAGTATTTCAGATGTCCCAGGTCATGGGTGCATTTCCAGGGAATATACTTCCTAAAAAAAATAGCTTCTAAGTCACTTTTGATAGAAGCTTATTATGCCAGATGCATGAATGTAAACGTATCAAGTTTAGCTCTTCATGATACAGCAGAGCGTTTGTGATTCCCTTATCACACCTGCAATGCACTAAAAGCCAGCACCCAGCCTCCACTGAGCAAAATCCATTAGAGTTTTAATCAGGAAATATGATTGCCATGTTCTTTATCTATACGCAGTGGGCCTTTGCACTTGCATCCAGTGCCACTTTACGACAACTAACTTAATGGGGAATAGGACCAGGAAAAACAGAAGAATGGGGAAGGAAGCGTTTAATGATCTTAAATCACTCTCAGCCTCTGAGAGGAGAGAACTATATCATCCGTTTCGCTGCTCATGACTGTGGGGAATATTAGAGTCAAGGGGAAGAGAAAGGGGTGTGATGGATCCAGTCAAGCCGCTGAATCAGTCAAGCCATGTCTATCTGCTGCATAGATAGGTGTTCGACTGCTCTGGCCTTGTTCTTCTCAGTGGGGTGTGAATCTGCTGGAGAGAGAACGACTTTCAGAAGAGAGCCTAAAGCTGCTCTGTGCTGCCACGACGGCCTTGTTTTCAACTGATTTTCCTCTTCTAACCTCCCAGTCTTCCCTTCCATTGCCATTTGTTGTCATATCATGCCACAATAATCAAACGCAAATATCCCCGCAGGCTCAATGTAGGCTTGTCACTAATTAGGGATGCTTTGTGGAAGTTTGGAATCTCAGATAATCTTTTTCGTCTTTTCATCTGGTCCCCAGTGCTATTTTTATGCAAGCTACATGCTATAGGTAATGGCTTTCCTTTGTCATTTTATCCCCGTTTTCTGATGAAACAAGCCCAGCTTCGTTTTGTTTCTTTATGTTTTTGTTATTATTTTAATGAATTTAATCCCTCAGGAGAACTTCACATAGATTATTCAAACATTGCCACTGACACTCAGGTTTTTGAACTAGTGAGTTGTTTCTTTGTTTTTATTTATTTATTTATTTATTAAAGTTAGGTCACGATGTTGCATATTTAAATTGATTTATTTTTATTTAAATAATTAATTACGATGTTGTTTGACACAATTTATTATTATTTTTTTTATTTTATTTTTTTCTCATGGTTATTAGACTGGACTGCAAAGGTGCCTTCCTTATGTTTTGGATGAAAATTTTTCAATACGTAGTGAATTAATATCACCTTGCATAATGCGTTAATGTCAGTTATTTCCTCTTTCTTTCTTTCTTTGTTTCTTTCTTTGTTTCTTTCTTTCTAAATAAATAAATAAATAAATAAATAAATAAATAAAAAAGAAAGTTCTATTTTTTCTACTTTTGAATTTCACATTTAATTCAATGTTAATTAACTTTTTTTCTACAATTTCTGAGTGAAGTTTGTTTGTACGTACAATCTGTCAACTTTTTAACTTTTATCTTTTTACTTGTTCATGATATCAAAAGAAAATGCTAGTTTCATAGCATTTATTCAGCATTACTTTCTATAAACAAAAATCACAACTTAGTAAATTACCAGGCTTATGGTTAATTGCATTGTGTTTTTTTTTCTTCTTCTTCATCTGACTTATGAAGTATTGATTCCTGATACTATGAATAATATTCAGTCTGACAATAGTTTTGTTTTATGCATTTTCATTAGGTTTTAATTTCTCTTTCATTCTGCTTTAAATGTGGAGCTTGTTAAAGAAGCTGCAAAATCAACTTTTTCATTTTATTAATCAGACGGAAAACTGATATCTTGCAAGCATCTCAGTGCATGCACGCTCCTGTTGAGAATCCCTTTATGAATGTAAATTTGTCCTTGTAAAAGCACCCGCTTACTGTGAGCCCCATGCCTTTATTCATTCCCCTCTGCTCATAAGCTTTCCACTGATTGGGCCTTATTTATTTATTTGTTTAATTTCTTACATTTGAGTTTGAATTTGTATCATTTCTGCAAAAGCCGTTCACTGTATGCATTAGTTAACGGTTGTTTTTGGAACGGCTTACAGCAGCATGGATTACAACACTGGATCCAAAGCACCTGTTGTCAAATCCTTTTTCATAATGAGCTAAAATGAGAGACATGTTTCATTTTCATATTGGATTAGGTATTTTTCACTTATTTATAACGGCTTGCAATTATTGAGATTAAGGTCATTTTAATTATCATAATTATTACTCTGATGATATTCATTCATTCAAACTATAACACCCTGTGTCCCAACCAGACACAACGTGATCAAAAGTATATTTTCCATTTAGTTTTTGTCCTAACCACCCGTGACAGTGACACGTTACAATAAGTGACATGGAATTCTATTTTAGGAATGGTTTACATTTTCTGCAATGTTGCGGCAGGTACAACATACAAAATATGACAGTGATAATCTCAGGTAATGATTATATGCTTTATTCAATGTTAAAATTGTCTAATGTGAGTTTGAATATTATAGTGCATTATCTTTAGGCCTATAACCATAGTGAAAGCAACAATAGATATTTTACCTCAGATCATGAAAATAAATTTAAGCAAACTTGTACATTAAAACTGTGAACTCCAGAGATATGACTCACTCACTCACTAACTCATTTACACACTCATTTACACACTCATTTACTCACTCATTTACTCACTTACTCACTCACTAACTCATTTACACACTCATTTACTCACTCATTTACTCACTCACTCACTCACTCATTTACTCACTCATTTACTCACTCACTTACTCACTCACTTACTCACTCATTTACTCACTCACTCACTACTAAATATTGTAGAAACATAATTTTCTGTAAAGTTGCTTTGTAACGATTTGTTTTGTAAAAAGCTCTATACAAATAAACTTGAATTGAATTGAATTGAATTGAATTGAACTCACTCACTTACTCACTCACTCATTTACTCACTCACTTACTCACTCACTCATTTACTCACTCATTTACTCACCCACTCACTTACTCACTCATTTACTCACTCACTCACGTACTCACTAACTCACTCAGTCAGTCACTCACTCACTCACTCAATCATCTTCCGTGTCCACTTTTCTTTTCTACACACTTGCCATGTTTTTGCTGTGACACCATATCTACACTGGACGCAACAAAGCATTGCAAATAATTTGAACATTGTGTCTTTATGTTATAAATAGGAGGAGTCAGCAGTTTACTGTCTGGGATTTGTTGTGTCGCGCCACATCCAAGACAGCATCACTGATTTGAATGAGTCCTATTGTATTTTATTGCACCGCGTTGCATTGCACCTCGTCACTCTCGTTCAGTGTAGACATGATGTAAGTTAATGTAGCTTTCTGATGCTGCATTTGAATTTTCATGCCACATTATTTTAAATTAGAGCGGGCCAAACATTTTTCTCTCACGGGCCGCCTATTGAGAAACACTGCTTTAGGCTCTTGACAGATTCAGTGCAATGGTTTCCTCAGCTGTGCTCATGTCATCCTCCCCGAACTCAGATAAAAGTTACTGAGACCTCTCCGTTACTTGCTTACTCTGTAAAGCTTTTGGATGCAAACAAACAACCTCGCCACTTTCTTCATGTTATGTCTCGCAGTTGCATCACTCCAAATATGTTTAGACTGGAAATATCTCCTACAGCGCAAGAGCTTCAATCCTGATCCCAGTCCTCCAGTTAACACGCAGAAACACAATAGGTGGATTTCATATTGCCTCAGCAGAGAGGCTGCTAGCAGGCCTGACCTTGAATTAAACCATGTCTGAAAGATTAAAACGAATAAAAGGAGTTTTTATAGCTATTTGTTTAATTAATTATTTTATTCATTAGTTTATTTATTCGCTCTTCTTTTTTAACTCTCCTCAAAACAAGATTAGGATTAAGGGCTATAGCTGTTCACCTTTTATTAGCATTGAATTTATTTAGCAGCAAAATGTGGCATAAGCAAGAGAAGGTATCAATAAATACTCTTTAAATGGAAATTTAGCTTGAAATGATGTATGAAATCTGACAAAGTAATTAAAGATTTGGAAAATCAAATAACCAGTATAATGCATTGTTGCTTGTTTTCAAATGTGGTTAAGAGAAACACAAATTTATTAAGAATATTGTAAATGCTATATATCAGTTGTGTAGTTTTAGTATAAGTTATTAGTTAGAAATATACATTTGGTGCCAATCCCAAAAATATATTTTTTTCTTATTTGGATATTTCTGGTCTAGACATTATTTTGAAGGTATGGTGAATATTGTTTTTTTTTTTTAGACATTATAAAAAAACAACAACAGTTTTTCATTCTAATTTGTAATTTATAACATTGAGACCTTTTTGCATAACTGATTCACAGCTTTGTCAGCTATTTGCTTGAAAGACAAGCAAAGCCGTTAAAAATATTTGGCGTTCAATTCCAGGTGTTTTTTTTTTTAGATTGTGATAATTTACTCATCCTAATTTCTTTTAAAACCCGTATGACTTTTGTTCTTCTAAATATTTTTTCTTCTAAGTTTTTTTGTATAGCGCTTTCTACAATACAAATAATTACAAAGCAACTTACTAACAATATTTAGTAGTAGCTTATAAGTGGTGACTGTCAGTTTGTGCGCGAATGACAGGATTTTTCAGAAAAAAATTAATACAAGACATAGTCAGCCAGACGATGAACATTATTAACAGCAATTATTATATGATACAGTCACACTTTTAGCAATATTTGTTAGTTCTGTTCGTTGATTCAGGGTTAGGATCATCTGGGGTCCTCATCTTTTGTATTCCATAGAAGAAAGTCTACGCATTACAAAGAAAATCCCTTTATTCTATTTCAGAATCTTCCTTCAGTCATTGCTTGTTTTAGTGTAAAACCCATACTAATGAGCTTGTGCAAATCATGTGAATGTTTAACAACATTTTTAATTAAGTAAAGAAAGCTTAGCATAAGTTGAAACGGTCTGATAGATGCCTAAATTGTGCCATCAGCAATGCTGTCATGAGTGTGCAACAACATTCAACATAAGCTGTTTTTGACTTTTCAGGTTATCTTTTTTTAGTTTCCAGTATGTTCGAAGCTCATTACACCATCTGAGGTTATTTGTATCCCCAGCAGACATCAGCTGTCTTTCTACTATTCCTGCCTCTGATCTATTTAGCCTACATCTCCTGCGCTGATGGTTTCTGAAGCTGACAGTTGGTCTTTGATGACAGGGTGGTGGGTAGTTGGCCCCGGGGCTCGGCCTCTTCGCTTCTCCATCGGCTGTGTTGTTTGCGTGGGCTCTGCCCGGCCGCTCTGCAGCCTCTCAGGGGCCTGCATGGAGCAGAGACATTGAGCACTAACCTGATGTGACAGCCTCCTTCTGCTGTTGGTAAATCCAGCACAGAGCAGTGTGAACTCTGCTCAGCAGTCCTGCTCATTCTTCGTCTCGTTGTGTCAGACGCATGGTGCGCCATTTCATGAACCTCCTCCCCACCCCCCTTCTTTGTCTCTCTTCACTGCCTCTTGTTTTATAGTCATGCTTATAGTACTCAGAATTATTGATGATGGCTCTCGTAAGAGCCTCACATCAGGGACATGATCTGACACAACGCACAAAGGCAAACAAGGTGCCTAAACTGCAGTATGACACTCCAAACTATGTGTATTGACAGAGTAAACACTCCATTAGGCTGTCTACTCTGCACCACAACAGTTCATTTGCACAAGATGATAGAATATTTCTTTTATTAGCATTAGTAAATGTGACCCCTGCTAATATCATAGAGAAATGCAGGGCTAAAGTCCACAATGAATTAATTTAAACCTGAAATAAGCAGAGAGTTTTATAGTAATAATAATAATAATAATAAAGTATTTATAGGCAACTTTGAGGGCACTCAAGGACACCCTGCAACATAGGCAGCAAAATCAATAAAATACAAAGCAACACAACACACTAAATTATTAGAAAAACATAATCAATAAAATCAAACTGAAACCAAATGGGCTAAACTATACAGTACTTCAAAAGCTTATCTAGACAAGTAAGATTTGATCTTAGTTTTAAACTGGGTGGCATGTTTGAATTTTTTCAATTCAACTTGTTTTTCATGCTGATAAGATAATAGTTAATGAAAAGTTATAATAATAAAATTATTTAATTTAATTTAAAGAGTCACTATCTATATATATATATATATTTTAACTTCTCATTCAGTTTTATATGCTATGTGTTTTGTTGCACTAAATACTTTTGGTGCAACTGTTGCATTTAAATGTGCTATAGAAATTACTTTGACTTGACTAATAAAAATAATTACATTTCAGGAAAAATAAAACAGACTAAATATTTCAGTGTGAGTGAGTCTGATCGTTGCTAATGTCATATGAATGCAATTTGCAAATGTCCACTATTTATTCATTTAATCTTAGAAAACATTTTATAATGTTTATACTGCTCATTTATAGCTATTTTTTATTTACATTTTCTTATTAAACTTCTCGCTCAATTGGTTGTGCTGATGTCAACATGCAGTGAATAATACAATAATTAAAAGAAAAATAAATGAATATAGAGATTTTGTTTTACTCATAGACTTTTGCATTGTAAAAAATGTGTAATTAATCTTTTGTTTTTATATTTATTTATTTTTTCCATTGAATCGCCCACATAAACAAAGACCGCCACTAAACATTTCAACATTTGATTACAAACAGAGGAGGGCCTCCCGGGCCCCGAGGAAGCGGCTGCCTACTATGTCAATCATACTACTAAAGATATTTTGGTGCCAGTCCAAAAACCCTGTGGGCCCATTGCTCTGTTTTTTCACAATTCCACTCTCCCTGTCCTTCGTTCTTTTTTCCTTTTTTCCCAGATTCTCGTTTCAGTAATCCTCCTTTGCATGTTCCAGAACACTGCCATCTGTACATATTCTCATCTTCAGTTTATTACCTTTGAAAAGGATGAGAGCGTGTTTAGCTAATCATGTCAGTAAGAGAGAAAGAGAAAGAGAGCAGCTAAATTACCTGCTGCTGGCCACAATTATCAAAATAATTTACTCTTTTCATTCATCTTCATTTGAGTAATGCAACATGAAAGCAGGTTTCCAGGTGTAAATATATAAACCTCCCACACAAAATAACTGTGCTTATGGCTTTTTTAGTTTTCATATCATGTGCAATTCCACCAGTCTGACTAGACAGAGAACTCTAATCTAAAAAAAAAATAATTCTCCTCATTGTCCTCTCAGTAACAGTCTGTCACTTGATTGTTTACTTTTAAAATAGAAAAATAAAAAGCCTTAGAATTGTAAACCGCCATGCTGCAAAAATCTTGTTTTTACCTCATCTGATGTCAGAGTCTCCTCATTCTTTAGGTCTGGGTGTACCTTCATATATTCTTTTTGGCATTCTGTGCTTGTCCACATGAAGAGAATTATATTAGACACGGGGTGGGTAGCTTTTAGAGAATCATCTCTGTAAACACACAGGCGACTGGTGGTCTCAGCCTGGCTGGGGTAAAACCTGCTTTCTAAAGCGCAATCCCATTTCCTCTATTTCTGTGTTTGGAGAAGACATTATATCCGTTACCATCCCAAACACACAACAGCAAAACACTTGCTTCCCCATGTTTCAGATAGATTACATTAGACGGGGGGAGTCCAAATTAGGTTTCTGTTTCTGTACACAATGCCGCTTCCAAACGGGAGCCTGGCCTTCTGTGTAGCCATTGAAACTTTTTGGGCAAATTTCAATTCAAACAAATATGTTTAAGTAGGCTGTAAAAGAAAACTGAGAGCCGAGAGCATGCTTACTAGTTTACAAAAGCTCCGCTGTACTACCCTGTTTCCTCAGTTAATGCTCAAATTCTGATTTATTCAAGTATGCATTTTTATACTCTGAAAAAGGCAATATTGTGAAATATTATTACAGGTTTAAAAAAAACAATATGCTAATTTGCTGATTTGGAAAGTTTCTTACTAATAATGTTTTGTGTGGAAACTATGACGTAAACACACACGTACTACATTTATTAATGCATTTTTATAGCCATTTATCTCACTTTGTCTGCTATCTTGGATTCTTTATTTTTTAATGGGTTCATCATTCTAGGCTTGTCTTCTATGTGAAGCACACAATGCTGCCTTACAATTTGTCTGAAAGTAGGGTTGTTGGATGTCACCATAAATAACTTTCCAGCCTTTTAGAGCAGCTTCATGTCGAGAACATATCTATGATGCCTCCATAGGTAGCTTGCTTGTATTGGAGCAGAGCAAATCACTTTTAACTGAGTAAGCTGAGTGTCATTCGAGTATGAAAGAAAGTCACCTTCAAACCAGTTTAGCTGTCCTGTCCTGCTATTCACATCGCCGTTCCTGCAAGTTGTGAGAGCGTCCCAATCAAAGCCGATGAGGCAGGCCTGGGCCTATTTTTCGAAGGGTAGTTGTCAGCCAAGGAACACGTTGGAGAGCGGCTTAATCCAGGGGACTTTTCCATAAGTAAATAGCTCAAAAGTGACAGAATGTGCTATAAATGAATTCGAGGAAGCGTGGCCTATCAACCAACGGGACAAATATGATAGGAGAGAAATGGGACGTGTTGGGGCATGCTGGGTAGTTTGTGCTGGGTGACAATGATGAATGTCTCCACCTAAATATAACTGATTTTTATATTGTTAGCACATTTACATAATGTTTGTTTAGTTGCTTGTTTGTCCATCTGTCTCTCTTCATTCATTTTAAGAATCAGGCTTGTATTGTTTAGTTGTGCTGTTTGCTGGCTCTATCTGTCTGTCTAGATCTATCGATCTATCTATCTGTCTGTCTTTCTGTCTGTAAATCATATATCATGCATCATTGTACTATCTTTCAATCTTTGTGTTAATCATTCTCTCTATCTGTCCATCGCTCATTTGTCTAATGCTCTATCTCACTCATTCACTCATCCCATCTGCTGTGGTTTTGTCTCCAGGGTCTATAAACATTCCAACCCATCTTTCCTGGCTGGCCTCTTGTTTTATTTTGCTGAAAATGCAAGCACTATAGCAGGTTGGTAACATTGCATGGAATGCCACACTGTGTTTTGCTAACTAGACACTTGTCTTGAAAATAGCCAAGTATCTGCTGGACAATGCTCGTTTTCACTCAATATCCTGTTAATCTTGAGTACATATAGAGTAGTGCTGCATCCTTCATAACTCCAAAAAGTCTTTAGTTTTATTATATTCATAAGAGAAAGATAGTCTGTACCGATTTTTCCCGGAAAAACATGACCGACTGGAGGCGTGACGTGTGGGCGGAGCTAAAAAATCACGAGTGCCAGTAGGCTTTTGCGTTGAGAGCGTTTGGAAGCTGTGGCATTATCGTGAGGGAAAAACGATCATCCAAAACAAACCATGGCTAACAGTTAGATTCAGCCATTTATTTATGATCCAGAATCAGATCCCGAGGCTGAAACTGAACGAGAGCAGCAGCAGCAACGACTCGCTCCGAGCGGGGCTCGAACTCGGGTCTCCGGCATGGCACGCTCTAAAAAGGAGGCAGAGATATTTGAAGCAGTTTTACTCACCGCCTGCGGTTCCAACACACGATCTTGACCCTTTTTCGTTGGGACTGCATTATCCTTAAGAAATAAACAATACGCAAATCCGTCGTCAAACTGGGCCTTGTTTGTAAAACATGCATCTTAGAAATGCAGGGGAACTCCGTTGATGCTCTCTAAAAATAAACTCCATCCACTGGTCCCTTAATTGCTGTTTCTCTTTTGGTAATCTGTGCAGGGTTGTCTTGCCCTGGCAACCAAAAACACACTCCTTTCGCACACTGACATTTCGCGACGCTCTCGCTCTGATCAGTGAATGTCTGTTGTGCTCTCAGTGCTCTGCTATACGGGAGCGCGCGCTCTTCCAGCAGAAGTGCCTTAGCACCCATATAAGGAAATTCCGCTCCATCTAACGTCACACAGAGTCATACTCGAAAAAAACTTTCCGAAACTTGTGGCAAACCGGAAGGAGTATTTTTGGAACAGAAATACTCCTTCAAACTTACAACTTAATTTTTGAAACTTTGTCCATGTTTAGCATGGGAATCCAACTCTTTAACAGTGTAAAAAACTCAGTATGCATGAAATAGCATTTCACCCCCCCCCCCTTTAAATATCAACACTTGAGAGTGTTTCTCTCACACTAACATCTTATTCAACTTGTCATTTTCCCCCTCACTCTCTTCTTTGGCTTCTGTTTAATTTATTGTAATGTTAGTCTTATTTCAACAATGATACCAAATTTCCTTGTATTAATGGTACTAAAGTTGTGGTTGTAGCCTTGATGAAGCCTATAAAATTGGCAGCTTAGTTCATATGTTTCACTGGCAGTAAATGATATCTATCATGTTTGAGAATATGGGAGCAACCCCCAATGGAACAGTGTTTTGTAATGTTAATGAGAACCCTATCATCTTTTAGTCTCGCATTTTTTTCCAAGCCAGAATTATTTGTCTTTGATGAATTATTGCTATTATACTGCTTTTGCCAAGTAGAATGGATTGCTTATGTTAATGTGTGTTGTTGTCTTGGATTGGATTTTTATTTTAGTATAACTCTTATTTTAGTTGCATGGAAAGTGATCATGTCTTGCTGTGTTAAATACTCTGTAAAGGGTTTTTAAGGTTAAGGTTTAATGGAGGGTTCTGGACTGTAGGTGTGAATATGGAAAGTTTAATTAGTTCAGCCTGATATTAATTATACTCTCGCTAATAAGGGTGACAAAAAAAATGACTGCATCTGAATTCCTTTCTTTATGCAACAATTATGCTAGACAATAATGTGTATAGCTACAGAAATTTCGGTTGCACTTTATTTTACAGTACGTGTACTAACATGTACTTATAGTGTACTTACAGTGTATTTATCCAAGAAAGTTCTGGTAACACAAGGTAACTACAATGGGGTAGGGTTAGGTTTAGGGGTAGGGGTAGGTTCAGGGTTAGTACATAGTTATTACATAGTTATTGAAATTACTATAATAAGTACATAGTATGTACATGAGGAACAGGACTGTAAAATAAAGTGCTACCGAAATTTCAGAGGGAAAACTTACAGTAGTAGTGTTTCTTCTTTAGCAAACTTTCTACTTTAATTAAACATATAATAAGTAATCCATGAAAGAGCAAATTACCTCAAGGACTAAAAATAGTATCCTTGTTGAATTGTGTACAGAGTCATAATAAAATTATATGGAACTGTTCTCAAAATATCTTGTAGATTTGATACAGTACCTCTAAAAGTGTTATGCTTTCATATCTGTGAATAGAATCAGTTGGTTGTGGCAATTTAAAATTAAACAGCTTTTAACATTTAAATTAAATTAAGATTCTATTTTGTCAGCGTTCATATCTTTATATTTAATATATATACAGTATGTATACAGTATATATATATATATATATATATATATATATATATATATATATATATATATATATATATATATATATATATATATATATATATATATGTCCCCCTATACTGGGTTAAATTTATAGACTTCCGTGAGTGTTTAGCCCTTTTCAACTTTTCTGTTGATTTTGTTTAGTTGTCTGCCAGGTGATAGAGTCGAGGGTTCCCGTTCTGATGACAGATTGGAGGAAAAGAGGAGAATGGGGAAAGGGGTGAGTTGCCATGGAGAGGACTGTCCCATATATAGAGATGAATCCTCTCCACCAGGCCCGCGGTGTTAACACGGCCACAACCGGGCCCATAAATTACCCTCCAGGCATTTTATGGGCCCTGGTGAAACCTTCTTGGCTCCCTCCTCTGTTCACATCTACAGATAAATCATCTCTCTTGCTCTCTCCATCTCCCCAAAGATGCTTAGCCTCACCATTCTTTCCACTGTTCCTTACTTGCTGATGCGGTCCAAGTCCAGAGAAGGGTAAACATTGGAAAAACACAGAACTTAGCTGGTCAGCTGCATCCGTTGGAGGAGGTAGACAGGGTTGTTATGATGCTCTGGGGAGAACAGAGCTAGATTAAACAGGTGTGGGCAAGACTTGAATAATGAGAAAGGCCCATTGCTGAATCCCACCGCCCCTGAAGAAGAGTAGCCATCAGGGACTCTGAGGTCGGCCAGGCTGTTGACAAAGTTGCCTCTGAACGTGCTGTTTGTAAGGGATTCGTGCAGTCTTCTGGATGTAAACCATGTGTAGTTGGAGAAAGAGAGAGTTTCAGGAATAGGCCCATTTCTACATCAATGGGTCTTTGAAGAGGCTTGTTAAAATGCCACTTCACATGTTAACACTTTTAGTAGAGTTAGTTAAAAAGGGTTAGGTTTCATTCACCCTACAAAGATAAACTGTAACTTTATGTTTTTTGTAAACCTGTATGATTTTTCTTCTCCAGTGGAACAGAAAATAGAATTGCAGAGTATTCACATTGCATTCTGCCATACAATGAAACTGAATGGTGATTCCAGCAAGGTCAAAAAATAATAGTACAATAAAAGTATGGTATAAGAGATCTATATTATATTATATTATATTATATTATATTATATTATATTATATTATATTATATTATATTATATTATATTATATTATGTAATTTATACACATTAAAATATTATTTAGAAAACTTGTCACCATTCATTTCTTTGTTAAGAAAAGGGAACATCCATATTTCTGCTAAGCTTCCTCTGTTGTGTTCCAAGGAGAACAAAAAAGAAAGTCATTAAGGGTTAGAATGACACATTCAATTTCAATTTTGATATGAACAGACATGGAAAGAACCATGGAAAAATCCAGCTGCTTTCCCTCTCGTTTCCCCCCATCATCTTTGTCCAGGATCGTCGCTCCAAATTTCGGCGAGACTTTTTGGCAGGAAGTAGATTTACGAGGGGAAACTCATCAGCCAGACTACATTTTTCAATGTTATTTCATGCTCTAAATCCTCCCCCCTCACCTTCATAATTTTCATTATATCTCTGCACAAAGAATTTAGTTCACATTTCATGGTATAACCATCGTGATACATTTTGTTTTAGTCTATTTTGTGCTTCAATTGGAAAGTATAATCTGTGGTCTACCTTGATAATTGTTATACATGTTCCGTTGTGCTCCATGCTCCAGGACTTATAGGGCTCAGGGGGCTTTTCTTCGGCCTATTGTTATGTCCCTTAATAAGGATTTTTTGCTTTCTTCATATTTTTTTGTGAATTGTATTGAAGTGAATAGCAAGGTTAGAGATTAATGAGAGGTAGAAGCTATTTCTCACATCTGTAAGTGCTGCTGCTATTCCTGGGCTGTAGAAAGATTTCTTGCAGAGGAAGAGAGCACCTCTAAATGAGAATTCATTTTTTTCTTTGATTTTAATCTGTGGAGGCTTTTTTATACAAATTACAAGCAGCGTTAACATTATCCTATATGGATAGGTATTGACAATAATATCATTATACAATGAAACAATCCAATTCTCCCATTTTGTGCTGCACTTGTTCCAAAAGCTGTTAGTGTCTTTTTGAGTGTTCAGTATCATTAACGTACATTGATTCTTTTCAAATCCCACTCCATTACCATATACGTGTGTGTGTGTGTGTGTGTGTGTGTGTGTGCTGTTTCAAAAGCGCCTCCTACTGTCAGAGAGTGAATTTGCATTCTTATTCAGTCCGTCTGCTGTTTTTGTCTCACCCAGATGTATATTTATTAATCAATCAAATTTTAAATCCAAACTAATTGAATTTGACTCATATTAGGTAGAAGCTTGTAACATCAAAACACAGACATGGTTATAGCATTTCATATAGGTCAAATATGTAAATTTTCTCAATTTATTCAGTAAATGAAGCTGAAAATCAGATTAAAACAATCTTGTAGTCTCAGTGAATTCACTTAAGTCAAAGTTAGTAAAGTCAGTATTTATTATACACATTTGACAGGTTACTTTTGTATCTGATTTATTAAGGGGTAGACAAGGAAAACCCATTTTGTTATTGAAAGAAGAAAGTAAGCAGATTTTGTAGCCTGTTTTGTCCCAGTTCTCAAGACCCGATGATCTGTTTCTGTGTAATGAGACTTTGCCATAATTTTAGCATTGTTCTGTGTGTGTCTAAGACAGTTTGATAACTATAATTCGTCAGCTTTAGATCTGATGGATATTGACAGTTCGAGGCCTGTGTAAGAGTCTGATTATTGGATGTCGGAGATGAAACCAGATACAGTGTCTTTGTGATGGTGGCCACATTTTCAGATTTGATAGCACTGTAATGCCATAATGGAATCATTTTCAGGTTGTTAGTCTCTGGAGAAAGTCTTTTAAAAGGTTTCAAAAGGTGAAATGAAGGACCAGTTGCATTCCGCCCTTGAAATTCCCAACCCCTGCGTTGCCATAATTTTACAAATCACAATTCACATGAGCTTTGGCCAACAAACCAAAGGAAACATAAAAAACATTCAAAATATCAACTTTTTTAGCTTTTTTTTTTCATGCAGAATCTGTCCGACAATTTTAAGCAAAGTTATGCTCACAGCCGTCATGCTCTGCCTGCGCTTATCACCATGGATGGTTTAGCACCAGGGAAAAGGAAAGGAACAGTTGTTAGTTTATAATAGGTGGTGTGCATCAGCTGAGGAATGTGTATTAAAATCTGGTTTGACATTCATTTTACTGCATGTCCAGACTCGTAGCGGGAAGCATTAGTCTCTAGTAATGCCTTGGCAGTGCCATGCCCACGGTTTGCCTCTAAAATGTGTGGCATTAGTTTCCCATCAGTCTGCACGCAGCACTGGATATCATAATAGTCACATCCCTGTACAGATCACATGTGTACATTTGCGAAATTGTCCATTACCTTCTCTGAAATACACAGAGTTATGGTGCGTTTTGCTGTCCGGAGGCTTTTAAAAGTAAAGTTTAACTCCGTGAGGCCACTCTTTACAATATCAGCATTCACATTACAGGCTCATTAACAAGAAAAATGGTATGCAATAAAACCAGTCACACTGCAAAATAAACTTCAATTAAACAACCTTATTTTCCCCATTAGAGAGGTTTGCTGCCTTTAGGGGCTCAAGAAGATAACTCTGCTGCTCTCTCTCCATCTGCTGTGGCGAATGAAGCCCCTGTCTCAGACAAACACATTAGCTGGCATCTGTTTGGGGCATCAGCCCTTTTGGTTGAGTGGAAGCCAGAACAGTTAGAGAAGACATAGAAAGGGGTTGCAGGGTTTCCTCTGACAGGGGCATCCCTGGAAATAAGGGCAGAACTTGCCTTTTTGGCATGTGGATGCAAGTGTGATGCCTTGTCAGTTAAGTTGTGACATAACTCTGCATAGCCTGGAAGGATCAGAGAATTATGAAATTCTGGAAATGTTATTGACATTGTTAAAATATTGGTAGTAAAAAAAAAATTATATATATATATATATATATATATATATATATATATATATATATATATATATATATATATATATATATATATATATATATATTTCAACTAGAAATTAACTTTTCTGGGTTCAATGTCTTGAAAATAATAATAACACAAATTTCAAACTAATAATCATGAATGACTGCAAAAGTATCTAATAGTATAATAAATCTCTATAGTACTTATATGTTTTAAAGTTATGCTTGGCTCTTAAATATTTCATTACTAAACATTGTTTTTCAAAGTGAATTTTAAAACCCCTCAGTAATCATGAATGCCTGGAAAAGCCAAGGAAATCCATTGGTTTAAAAGGTGTGGGAACCCTGGGGTTAAACTGAATGTGCTTTTGAATTGAATAGTAAAGGTTTATGTAATATTTGCATGTAGCAAAAATGCATTGTGAATTTTAAAGGTAAAAATATGAGCAAAATGAATCGTGTTGAATGGGCACGGAGCATAGCGCATGCTATTTTAACATTCTGTACATCTTGTTTTCAACATAATTCCCTCATTTTTTAATCAACTTCAACAGCTCTGGTTAAGAAGCAGTTGTGGTGCCCAGGTGAGAATAACAGCAGGTTGAGCTGAAGGATGAATGTTGCCACACACCAGATACACACGTCTGCTCCCAGCTGTCACTTAACCTCTCCACCTTTAGTATGAGACTTGGACCAATAGTTTCAGCATCAATGCAAGCCCTCTGTACATATTTAAAAATGAAACATATTTAAAATCTCTCCTTCAAGAGACTAAATGCAGACATCCAGCATCCCTCTGATAACACAGGATGTGCTAGCCTGCTGGTGAAGCACTGATCTGTTGTATTTAACTGTTATTAGGGCTATTTGCTAATGGCAACATCACTATTCATAAATCATAAATTCAACTTTGTTGTATACTAACTAGTTCTGCACTGTATGTACAGTACAGTATCTTTATGAATACTTTTAATTTGAACATTGATTAGTCTTATGATTTATTTTTCACCCTGTAGATGATAAAACTGGACAAAAATACCATACTAACCCCCATACCAATACCCAGAACACCTTAACGATTCCATTGGAACTCTTTGAAAACAACCTTCATTGCCTTAGCAACTACATAGAAACACTATAAACACCTTGGCAACCACCCATAAAGCCATAACAACCCCATAGCAGCATACTCAAATCCTAAGAATAGCGTAGGAATGCCACTACAGTGCTTTATTAGCAACATCGAAGACCATGGCAATTCCATAGCAATACCTTGGCAAGAACCCACAACTTAGCAACTACTTAATAACATACAGAACATCTTGGCAACCTCCCCCAATACCCTATCAACCACATCGCAACACTTAAAGTACTAAGAAAACACATAGTAACATACATAATACTCTCAGAACACCCTGATAATCGCATTGCAATGCTTTGGGGAACTAAATATTCATATACTCAGTATCTAATCAGCAATACTCGGAAAAACATGGCAACCTGGTAGCATCTGACTACCACATTCAACACCCTAGCAACTGCATAGCAGCAAGCTTAAACACCTTAGAGATGCCAAGGTGGCAACTCTCTTAATTCAAACATTAGTCCATTTTTAATGTCACAAAGCGAAAAATGTCTTACTTGAAAGCTCCTCTGTTGAATTAAACTTTGAAATGAGACAGTTGTTGTGTATGTGTGGCGGTCCAGATGACCCTCTGCCCACCTGAGGATCTACTTACGTATACGATTAATTGGGGAGAATCTAGATGAGGAGGTGGATGGGGTGGAAGGGCGGCAGGAGCGTAACTAAAGGGCCGCGAAAGTGTCAGAAGCTGCATTAGGCCACATCAAGCTCCCATCTTCCCTATGAAAAATTAAATATGAAAATATGCAAATAAGCCCCGCTCTGAGCTCTTATGAAGACTTCCTAGGGCACGCCGCTAACAGACTTCTTGTGATTCAAAGCAGGGCCATTGTTATGTATATTCATATCACCACGCTTTAAGACTCATGGAGACAACGAGGCAGAAAGACCTTTTTGCACTTTGTCTCGAGTGTGATTATGATTAATATTTGACTACGCTTTCTCAACAGAAGTGATCTAATTAATTATGTTGCTCTGATTGACGACGGGCTACACAAGTACACTGAAAGGCGAGTGAGTTTTCAGGTGAAGCTTTTCAAAGACGCCCCCAAAGTTTACACTAAAAAGTGTAACAACTCCTGGAGACAAATTACCCATGTTCAGTCTCTTCTTTAATTGCTGCACTGCTTTTATTTGTACAGTGACCCTTGCATGCTCAATGCTGTCTGTGAAGCTGATGAAACACTCCCCCCATACCGTCCCTTTTAAAGATGAAGCATTAAAGACAGATGGGCGGCATTGTGTGAGTGGAGCTCTTAAGCTTCACACATTTTAGGTGTTGATGTTGTCAGGTTGCAGTGACACACTTTTGTAAAATATTGACCCATCCTCCCATTTATAGATTCCTGTTCTCTCTCTTTCACATACACAGCTGGTGCTTGTGGACACTCAAGAGAATACTGCCACTAGGCCTCTTTGTCTTCCTATTTCCAGACCTTGTCTCCTTTAGGGCAAACCCAGTACATATCAGTGTTTTTCAGGCCTTAAACATCACTGAAATTGAGATCGTAATTACTAATAATATTAGTGAGTTGGTCTAAATCTAAATTGGCTCACGCGCAATAAAGATAATCCTGTTGTTTTTACAAAATAATTCTGTAAAAATTAATAAAAATTAAACATTTTTACAGAACTTCATGTGTATCTTACAGTTTATCAGTAATTTACAGAAAAATATAACATACTAACAACCACCATAATAAGACAGGTGGCAAAAAAAGAGAAAGCAACATGAAGAATTAAAGTTTATTGCATGGTATCCGTTCCACAAGCTGAGGTTTGTACTGATATATACAGTAGAAGGAGCACAGTGTACTCTTCTGGTAAGACACATGAAATCAAAATATTGTTTAACTTCCAAAAAGGTGCATTTAACCATATTTTACTATAAACAGAATCTATAAAAAATATATATTCCAATTTTTCTGTATTGAATGAGTGAACTTAAAAATGAAAGCATTGTTATATTTATCTGTCAAACTGAAATTTGTCACTTTTTTCTTCTTTATTCAGCAGGATTTGTGAAGATATTTTGTGTAGCTGTAGTGTTTTGCAGTATAACCTTGAGCTGCAGTTACTTTAAGGGGTGGTAAATATAACCACTTAAGGGGCGTTACAATACTCGGAGTTCAGCTTCCACCATCTTTTCCTCTCTTTTCATCCTCCTGAGTTCATAGGGCCTGTCTCTGAATGCAGCACACAGTACATATTTTCTGTTGTAATAATAATATTTTCGATTTCTTTGGTGTTTTAACCTTGTAATCTAAAAGTGTCCAGGAAAAGAACATTTATTTATTTATTAACAGTCAAAGTTCCACTTGAAACCAGTTCATTCTTTTCATTCTTGTGTTTTTTTTTTTTTTTTTTTTTGGATTAAGAAGAAAAGCCGCATTCAATGCTCACAATCCCAAACACAACAAGTTATTGTTGTGTTTGGGATTGTGATCATTGAATGCGGTATATGAACATATCCGGTCAATTGTGTCTTCTGTACTGCTTTTCTCCGTGCGTCCTTGACATGAGCCTTTGACTGCCTCACGCCTGCACACTTGATTCGATTAGTACCGAATTATCTCTCCGTAGCAGATGACTTGTTAATGAACAGCAAAGATTCTTTGCGTCCTCTGTGAGTTGCGCTCAATACGGAATCGGAGCCGTTTGCCCTTCTGAATGGCCTTTCTAAACTCATGTGAGGCTGTTTTTGTCGTGAAACTGTCTGAGTGAGTGTTTTGCAGTCGCAAGACTGTAGATGTTTGTGTATGTGGATTTGGGAAATGATGCAAGATATTTCCCTCCTGCTTTTTCTTTGGGCCTCTGCTCCTCAAGTTTGTGTCTGTCTTTCACTCCAGATGATGTCTCTTATCTTTTTCTTTCTCACAGTGTCTCTCTCTCTCTCTCTCTCTCTCAGTCTGAGGCCATATGACTTGCCTTACCTCCAGCACCTTTCTTCTTCTTCAAGAAACTGTGTTCTGCTGGATCTCCAGCATTCCTCATGTCTCCTCCTTTACCTCTGTGCTCCGGCTCCACACTAATAGATTTAGCTGCCAGGCATCAAATCACCCAATTCTGTCCCTCACTGCTCAATTATTTAGATGCCGCTTCCTATGCAAATGATGTGCTATATAGGATATCCTTATCCCTCTTCTCCGTCTCCCTTTCTTCAGGCGGTTATATGTGCTTACACACCAGACAACCTTCAGCCTGGTTGGATTTGACACATGGCGTATTGGGGGGATGAAGAACGCTGTCTCTTTGCGATCCCTCATCTCCCTGTATGTGTGGCTCCATCAAACCCAGACTATTAGAGTCTGATCCAGCTCTTCGTTTGGAAGCTCTAAAACTCTCCAGTGGTTCCCTAGCAACAGCTGGAAGCCGTGTTCCCGTTTTCACTGTATCTCTCTGTTGCCTAGTTACGCAAGCTTAGACACAACCACAACGTTTGATTGCCATCCAGACTTGTGCCGCTTGATTTCAGGCGCTAGATTGATAGACTATAATCATGGAGATGTTTGTTTCAGATAGAGGATGATGGCGCAGCTAGATCTGTGTTCAGTGAATCATTTTTCAGTTACAGACATTTATGTCGCTTTATTTTCTGTTCACTTAAAAGTTATACAGAAGGAATGTACCGATATTAAATATCTGGCTGATACAGATATGCCGATAACTATTTTCTTGTTGTGGCCTATAACTGATAAATGGCTTGTATGAAAATTCTACATTTTCTCAATAATAGAAAAATACAAATACAAATTAAAACATTAAAAATAAGTAATCTTAAATGCTGTAATGATAATATTCACGTTTTTTATATCAACTCTTTCCCCACCAGCATTTAGTTTTTTTTACGTTTTTTTTTTTTTTTAGATTTTGATGATTTTCACAAAAATGTTATGGCCTACAGTATATTTTGCTGTATAAATATTTGAATATGCAGTACACCAAAATAAAGATCAAAGCCTCTACTTTTAAGCAGAAAAATATGGGTTTCATAAAAATGTATATTTTTGAGCACAAAGGTTAGAAAATATATATATATTTTTTTAATCAAAAACTACATCTGGATAATATTCAGTATGATTATAAACCAATTACAGATATATTGTGCATCCTACAATAACACATCCAAACCCGAAGCACATCTCCACCAAGAGTGGTCAAAGGTCAAACGTGCATGTCTTATATCATATTCACAGGCCAACAAACTGAGGCATCTTCTGGCAAATCATATCCAGGGTGCTCATTAAACACCTGTATAAACCTTGTATTTGACATCATGGGTTAAGACTTTGGCCAAGGGCAGGAAGAATTAAGTTGGAAAGTTGAGCTCTAATTAACCCTCATTAAAACAGCCCATCCCCACTGTCATAACAGGAAGCCAGGCTGCTAACAGTGTTCCTCCACCTCGCCACCTGTCAGTGACCTCATTTCCCTTGCTGCCAGTCGGAAACTGCCTCCTGCGTGCCGTGACCATCTCAGCAGAGCCCTGAAATAATAGAGATGATCTGTATTGCTTTTAGTCTGCTTAGAGGGTACAGAGCTTGTTTTGTGGAGTGCTGTTTTAGTAATTGGTGGAGATTAACCCACCTGAGGCTAGAATAGATGGTGAGGATCTGTAATTGAATGGCCGTGCTTCAACTAAACTCAAATCATGATATTTGGAGATGACACAGATGGGTCAACATGGGCCCACAGATGCCTTTTGCTTCACTGCAGGTAAAGAGCCCATTTTCTCATCTCCCCACACAACTACTAAGCCTTACTGCTAAAACTGTCTGTCTCAACATCGTCATATGAGAAAGTTTTTAGTTTTTAGAAAGTTGTGTCCCAGTTTATTACCACAGCTAAAGTTAAAGAGGACATGAGGATCTGACTTGAAGATCTGAGGATATGATGATGTTGAGGCAGGCAGTTTTAGCAGTAAGGCCACCAAAAATGACCCTTTTATACCTGACTTTATACCTGATCAAATATCACGTGATTTCTAAAAAGGCCAGTTTAGCTGCTTCCAAGATGCACTGTAATTTTGGAAACCCCATCAGAGATGGTCACCACGTTCAGTAAATCTGAAGATATTTTTCCTGTGTAAGTACAATCATATTTGTATGATCACATTGAAAAATGCATAAAATATTACAGAAAGAGCACAGTAAGATTATATTCGGTAAAATTACCTAATGAATTTTATCGAATTTATCACGCCCTTTTTTACACTTCATGAAATTAAGCATTTTTTTTTTATCTTTATTAAAGATAAATTTAGATGTCTTTCCAAAAAAAGGACTCCAAAAGAACTTCAAAAGGACACCAAAGAAGCAAATGGTATGAGGAGCCCATGTAAGCACATATTAAATAAAAAAGAAAATGCTATAAAAACAGAATTGTTTAGTATATGTACAGTGTAACAGCAAAGAGCTTTTTTTACATTTTAGGGAAGTCAAGTTACGATACCAAACAGGAACACATGGCGATGCAAAAAAAAAAAAAAAAAAAAAAAAAACCTGAACCAACCACCTGCAATAACTAAACACAGCAACATACACATGACAAGCCTGTGCATGAAACAAAGTGCAATCAGAGCATCAAGAGCACTCATACACACATTAATATAACAGACTCATGCATGCTTTCTGTGCAACTCCACTCGTCTTTACCTTGATTGCAGTCTTCATCCATCAGAACTTTACTAGCGAGACACTGGTTATTCTTATCCAGTCGAGAAAACATAGGTTGCATGTGTTGGCAATCCGTTCAGTCTTTAACTCACACAGCACATGTGACATGTGAGGGCTCGCACTCTTCAGAGACAATCACAGAATATCACAGAGCTTGTGTTTAAAAGCAAAACACACTGGAATGAATAATTCACTGAAAACGCAATGCAAATCTGTGTTCTCTGCAATCTCTGATATAATCAGCCTAGTTTCCTTTATATTTTAGTGCTGTTTTGGATGGATTGCTTGAATGCATTCACTTACTGGATCATTGGACTGAAAACTTTCCCGGAGTTTAGCAGCTTAAAATGATCTGATCACAAGCAGAGAAAAGGGTGACAATAGAAAATTGTGCTTCAGTAAAAAAAAAAAAAACAAAAAAAAAAAAAAAAGTGAAGTGACATTCAGCCAAGTATGGTGACCCATACTCAGAATTTGTGCTCTGCATTTAACCCATCCGAAATGCACACACACAGAGCAGTGAACACACACACACACTGTGAGCACACACCCGGAGGAGTGGGCAGCCATTTATGCTGCGGCACCCGGGGAGCAGTTGGGGGTTCGATGCCTTGCTCAAGGACACCTCAGTCATGGTATTGAAGGTGGAGAGAGAACTGTACATGCACTCCCCCCACCCACAATTCCTGCCGGCCCGAGACTAGAACCCACAACCCTTCGATTGGGAGTCCAACCCTCTAACCATTAGGCCACGACTTCCCAATTTTGCATTAGTTGCTTTAAATTATTTTAACACGTTAAGGAATATAAAATTAATGCGTTAACATTGACAGCCCTAATTATAATTATATTATTATATTTCTGGGGTCTTTTTTATTAAATTAATAATTGTTTTCACCATTAAATTGACAAAGACATTTGTTATAATGTTACAAAATATTTCAAATAAATGTTTGTATGTAAATGTATAGATTGCAAAGTTGTATAATTTAAAATGAATGAATGATATGAAATTAATAAACAATACATTTATATTAATTACAGATAAATTAATGCTGTAAAAAAATCTTTATTCATTATTAGTTGGTCATATCTTATTCAGTAACTAATATTAACAAACTAAATCTATTATCAGCATTACAATATTATGTTTGGCATTTTTCTGTCCAGTGCATAATATGTTTATTATTAATGTTTATTAATGTTACAATTAATGTTATTTTTTTAATTATTCCCAACATTTTTAGTTTCAGATTCTTGAAGGTGCCCTATGTGCCTATATGTTTTTTTTTTCTTTTTCTGGATGATTCTAGCATGGCAGCAAAGACTTGTTTTTCCAAAACCAGTTTTCATGTCCCTCGAAATGCCAGTTCCATCTCTCTCCCTGTTGTTGAAAAATTCTTCTTCAAGCTGCTTCTGCACAACAGAGCGGAGGTGAATTGTAAGGAGGTCATCCGCACACTCAAACTCCCCACAAACCAGGGTGCCGCTCTAGCGCTGCGCTCCACACCTCCGGAGAGCCTGGCACCAGAGCTCGTTCAGGCAGTGGCGGGCGTCTGAGGCGGACCCCTCGCAGCAGAGCCCCACATAATGAAGCGCCCTGTCAAAGCCGTTCTGCTGGATGCGCAGAAAATCTCCATCCAAGTCGCAACATGGGAGAAGGCCGCCAGCCTCAAATTACCGTCCTCGCCAAGAGCCAGCGGTGGGAGAAGTTTCTCTCTGTTAACCCACTCCGATGGGAAGTGGTGACTAGCTCTCCGCTCCACTGAGATGGAGTTAGTGGATCCAGGGCATGGAGCAGAATAGATTCAAAGTTTTTTGAAATGGTGACAGATTTTCACTTTTATTTTCACTCCCTCAGGTAATTTCAGAGCCTGTGTGATGATCCAGAGAAGTTGATAAGGAAGATTCTGGCAAAAAGTTTGTGTTAAATAGGAAAATGAGGAAGTAAACAGCTTTCTTTCAGGAATGACCATTACTTCTAATTTTGGCACCTTCATAACCTTCATTTAGCCTGATGTCAGTCTAAGCCCATCAACTAATCACTGAACAGTCTTCTGGGCTATTAGACATTAGACTCATTCTCATATTAGACAAACAGGATTCGCTAAGGTAAACAGGTTTAGAAGGTGTAAGCAGCGTCTGAGAAATAAAAACCCACAAGTTAAAGGAGCCATTTAAAGTTGGAAACTTTCACTTTGGACATTCGATCTATGATAAGTCTCTAACTTCCCTTGAATTGCTTTAAATTTCCTGCTTGTACTCTAAAAGAAACTGATGGTGTGGTAAATTCAATAAGGGCATCTTAATGGTGTATTTCTACCTCATTTTGGACCCTTTTGACAGAGAAGTGGCTGTCTTCTATGTCTTTTAACATCTCAGGTGTTAAAATAACAGCAAGATTTTAACATAAAGGCTGAGGTCATGCGGTCCTCAAATTTCACATCCCAGAGATTCCTGTCATAGCACCAGTGAACAGATTAAAGCTGAAGAGAGGAGTAAAGTATCGCTGGTGTTGTTCATTCACTGTTCTGACCTTCCAGTCTTGAGTTGTGACTTTATTCATGCTACTGAACAGCCAAGTGAAATACAAATGTGGGACACAACACCTGCAGTGGCATAAACGTGACAGCGATGCACTGTACATTTTTATATTTTATGAGCGGTCTATTTTGTGTACTCTAGTATTTTTAAAATAATTTCTTTAATGATTTTTAATTAATTTATTTCTGTACCCATGCTGTGTGCATTTGATCGATATCAGAACCCAAACACATCTAACTGTTTTAAAATAACTTAACTGTTAACTAAATTATCTTTATTTTTCAAGCAAAATATGAATTTGATACTATACTACCAGCACTGCATTGCAGCCTTTTCTTCAAAAAAAACAAATATGTACTTAATATGTGCACCAACTCTAGTATGGGAGGAAAACTGTTTGTAAATTCAATCAAATCACTTTGTACGTACATTTCTACAAAACATTGATTTTGAGGTATCCAACTTTGCTTTCTTTTGTATGCGGATTATATTTTAAGAACAGTATGATGGCACGGTAATTCTAAAAACATTTAAATAAAGAGCTACCAGCAGATTCAAGGACACAAGGAAGGGTTTGAGTGGACACTCATTAATCTTCGGCCCAACCTGAACCCTCCTCAGATTAATCTGAGGGGGTACTGGAGTCATTTAACATATGGTATTTTTAATTAATGAAGAAAACCAAGGCTGTGCAAACATATTGTGACACTGAATCAATTTAAAGACACTGCTGCTTTCAACCTCTGTTATTGACTGGGTCAAAATTGTTTAGTGATTTAGAGTGATTTTTTTGCATATTTAACAGTCTCTACTGCTGTTCAGATAGCACAATGTATACTGCCCACTCCATACAACAGTAGTATGCTACATTATCACATAACATCATCATCGTCCCACCCCCTACAATGTTAATTATGCTTTTATTATTATTATTATTATTATTATTATTATTATTATTATTATTATTATTATTATTATTATTATTATTGTATTTAAGTTTACTTTAATTATGGTGCATTTTATTCATAAATAACATTTACTGAAATAATTTTCTTAATCACTTATTCTGTCCAGACCAGATTAGATGCTTACAGGACAAGACAGGAATATTAATTTTAAAGGATTTTTTTTTTTTTTTTTGACTGTACCAAGTGTATATTCTAAATAGTAGAAGTAGTATGTAAACTATTATGAACTGGAGGAATCAGTTTACCCCAAGCTTTTTTAGACCGATACAAACAAAAATGAGCGCAAATGCATTTGCTAATTAAACGACGTGGCGCTGGACGGGAAAATGCGCCGGACTGAAACTAGCCTTGTGTCGCATTGCGCCGGGTGTATGATAGGGCCCATAATGTTACTTCATTGTGTGTGAGTTTAAGAATATCTAAGCCTGTGTGTGCAGACAAGAACAAACTGTAAAGATAGATAGACAGGGAATAGAGATTTTTGGGGCTACTAAATGTTTTGGCTGAGTGACAGCTCTGATGTTATGCATTGTTTTCTGAGCTATTCATAATTTCATTTCCTGTGTGCACGGCTGCTTCGAGCCCCGGCCTAACTCACTGATGTCAATGTCAGATGCATCGTCTGGACTCTGAACAAAAGACAGAGAGAAGCGTGCCATTCTTTCCTTTCCCTTTCTCTTTCAGTGTTTTTTTTATTGATGCTCGGGATCACATTTGTGTTGTAAAACATCACAAACTCTGGAAGAATCTGGAAAATCCTCTGTCAGCTGAGCTCACGATTGTAAGACAGTTTCAAAGTTTATTTCAGACCACTTATTTCATGCTTAACCCCCCATCAGTCCCCTCAGATCAGATGCAGAGCATTAGGAGAGTAGTGCTCAAGTACTCTATTAGCGCTGGTGTTATATGAATCAGAAAGCGAGGCAGATCTAAAGGTCAGAGATGAATCTGATGGCTGCTGGAGAAGCTCTTTAGATGCTCTGCTTGAGTGTAAATCATTCCCGTGAGTGCTGAGGGGGATTGTGCTGGCAGAGTCTTCCTGCTTACTGATAGCCATTTGATGCTAGAAGACCCATAGCTTCCAAATGTACCATCTTAAAACTTTATCTTCTGATGTACCACATAGGTTTTCCAGATTAACTGCATTCTGCAAAGCAGCACTGTATTGATATTCCTCAAAACATAAATGTTTGTTCTAAATGTGTAACCCTAATCCAACATCATGTTCCCCATAGACAAGTAAGGAGAAAGGAATTTGGTATATACAGCAGTGTTCATTTTGGTTGTATCATGATAGACACAGATTTAACTGCAGTGATGCACATGCCTTTATGCTAAAATGAAATAAAACCACTTTTCATAAAAAAAAAAAACGGGTTGCACTTTATTTTACAGTATGTGTACTTACATGTACTTATAGTGTACTTGGAGTGCATTTATCTAAGAAAGTTCTTGTAATACAAGGTAACTACGTGGGGTAGGGTTAGGTTTAGGGGTAGGTTCAGGGTTAGTACCTAGTTATTACATAATTATTGTAATTACAATAATAAGTACATAGTATGTACATGAGGAACAGGACTGTAAAATAAAGTGCTACCAACTTGTTTACCATATTTTTCATTCTTTCAAGCAGACATATTTATTTCTATAAATACATTTAGATTAATCTTTAGGGATACTAAAGTTAGCAATAGCAACCTAATTTGGCTGCTGTCCCTTTAAAAACGAATGCACAGCTGCTATGGATGTACTGATACACATTCTCCCTACTGCTTACGTTCACTGAAGACATAGTCTATTCAAATCTGTTTGTGAATACTCGTCAGAACGGACAATTGAACATAATTTTGTGTGTAATTCTATAATCATGCAATGCGAAAGATTACTCGCTCGCTGTGAGACATGCTTTCTGTCTGCATCTAATCTCCGAACCACGCAACAGATTTCGTTCTGAATGAATCTCTTCTCAAATCGTTCCTCCCTAACATTTTTACCTCATTTTTATTTGTTGACGAATATGTCAATAGATGACATTCGTTGGTGTCTTGTTGTCGTACGTGAAATTTTTACAAATACAAATATTTTTTTAAAGATTAGCTTTTTATTACCTCACCGAAGTAGCATTTATTTATTTGATCCCAAAAAATGTGAATATTATTGTGAAATAATAATATGGTTTATTTTATTTTTATAATGTAATATATTCCAATTGTAAGCAGCTATTATTTCACTGTCACATAATCCTGATCCCTCACTTTTGAACTGTAGTATGGTATGTTTTTTCGCATCCTACTAATTGACATAAAGTTTTTAGCTTACTACCAGGGAATTCAAACCTACGTTTCCACATTTCCTACACCACACCCCTCATCATTATGTTTGGGAATTATATTTGTCTATGTAGTTTTGGCCCTCAGCGCAAACAGTGGCCTCTTGACAGATAAAGATAAATGAATATTCTTTTGCACATTCATTTGTACAATAGCTTCTTTCTTGAACAATTATGTGTGAAGGGAACTCAAGTCAAACCAAAAGTGTATTTAACTTCAGCCTCCAGACTAAATAACACTATTGAAGTGTTAAGACACTTTTTACAGACCACACGCACTGAGATGAGAGCGGAGTTTCTTCTGTAGCTCAGTAACCACTCTCTCTCATTTTCCCTCACTCTCACACACGCAACCAAATTATCCAATCAAGCCTACATATTTGTGCAGCGGTAAAGAATGAGGGAGAAGCATCTGGCTCCTATTTCCAAATTACTCTTCAAACAAGAGGCTGTTGTCGGGGTGTGGTTCACCCAGAGAGTTTTGGGAGATCGGTCACTCCCATGTGACCATCATCTCGCCCCACGCCACCATCTGTGTTTGTTTAACCTGGGAAAATGGCTGAAATCAGTGTCCATTGCCAAGATCTTTCACATCTGCCAAACCATCATATGTTATTTCACGCTATTAATATTGGTCAGTGGAAAGATAGAGCTGCCAGTGATGATCTGGTGTCTGCTTGCTTATCTGATGCATGCAAGCAATGCAGCTGGAATGGAGACAGCCCTCAGGCCACGACTTCTGACGGCTTTTTCTGATTAGATCTTATCTGTGACTGTTGTTCAATGAAGTCTGGTTGTGCCTATTACACATTTTAGACCTTTAGGGGAAATGTTTACAAATAAAAATTCAGGAGAACATGTCTAATGGCTTGTCTTTATCCTTCTCACAAATGTCAATTTTTTTTTTATTTAATTACTATTTCTGAGACATCACTGGCAAAGTACCTAATTTATAACATAATATGTTTGAATGTAAACATATATATATTAGTGCTGTCAATCGATTAAAAAAAATTAACTAATTAATCGCACAATTTTTTAAAATTAATCGCGATTAATCGCAATTAAAAGACTGAAACTTTTTGGATATGTAAATGTAAAATGTAAATAATTAATGTAAACTCAAGACAAAGAAACTATTTAAATTCAAAATATGATTGTTTATTGGAATTTTTGTTTAACTTGTAACACAGATTTTCTCATGTAAACAACATACCTGCAATAAACCATCAATATCCTCCAAATTAACTGTGGGCTTGAAAGCCATATTTATTACAGAAATAAAAACACAGGCATGTAAGTACCATTTGAATTTCAAAACAATCAATGCCAATAAAAAACAAAAATGATTTCCATGTTGAATTCTAAGTGGACTGCAAAAAAATTCCAAAGTATAGTCATTGCCAGTGCTTTAAGTGGGCCGGTAGCACCGGTACTCAGTACCGCCACTTCCAAATATAGCTCTTGAGCGTACCGCCACCTCTCCGTGCGCCCAGAACGTGCTTGTAGCGTACCGGTACGCTCATTTGGACATCTGTTTTAATAGAGGTTTTAATCTTTTACCTGCACTGCCGATTTTCAGAGCGCCCTTCACAATGCAAGCTTCCTAATTCATCCCACCCAGAGCAGAAACTACATTACCCATTCACCCTTAAGTTATACAAGTGAATAGCGCATGTGTCGCTTTTCCCACTGTTAAGTGTCAACAACTCAAAGTGGCCGGAGAAGGTGTGTGAAACTCGTTGTGAGTTATACTAAAGCAAAATTTTGAGTATTTATTGTCTGATAAACATTAAAAACTGTCTGCGGAGGTTGAGTCGTCCTGCAGCCCCCGCTGGATGCTCATTGGCTGCAGCATCTTTTTTCTAAGTTCTAAAAAAATACCGTAGACGGCAAGCCACAAATTTAGATATTCATTTATCTAATTAATCTATAGCCTATGCACAAAGACAATATGATCTTTTTGTCCCCTTTTTGTTTTAAAGCTTGATGAAGAGAGAGAGCGCAAGTTGCTGAAGCTGAGAAGGACAGTGATGCACGCGCACAGGAGTGATTGACAGTTCGCGGCACTGGGTACAAAAAATACTCCACTACACAATTATTTCGTTATTTTCGTTTAAGCTTATTAACGTTAGCGTTATAGAAAGGTCTGATTTACGCACTGTTACAGTCATTGTTTTTTTTTTTTTTTAAACAATGACATTTGAGTTCATGATTTTAATGTTGCTGTTTCTTGTGGCAGACTAAATGAAGAGTAATGTTTCTTGTGGCAGACTGAAGAGTAATCCGGCAGAGTTTTATACTGAAACTTTCCGTCTAAAAGTCCTTCCTTGGTCTTATCCATATTTCTCTGCACGTTGAACACACATAGGCCACAACTGGAAATAAAAAAAACTGCAACCGCGTTAATTGCGTTATTTTTTTTTAACGCGTTAAATATTTCAAATTAATCGAATGCGTTAACGTGCTAATTTTGACAGCACTAATATATATATGAGGGCTGTCACTAATGATTATTTTGGTGGTTTTGTAATTGGTCGATTACTCTGACGATTGAGTAATCGGATAATTTTGTGGTTATAAAAATGTATCCAAACAAACATTAGATTTTAAAATGGCTTAAAATACATATATAATAGAAATGAGGCAGTAATAATTGTTTCAAATAAAATATCAAAAGCGTGTATTCATATGCTTTTATTGAACAAAACCATTGAAATACATAATGTAATAAAACAATATAATCATAACTGTATATTTTGTATCAAAAGCCTGCAGAGTGCCTCAGCAGCCTGACGATATTGTTCACACTTTACTGCGTGATCTAATCCTTGTTAAATATTGACTAAACAACATTTCATTCGAATGTCCACTTAATCTTTAATATCAAACCACTTTATATGATTGAAGTGCTACAGCTACTGTCATTTCTTGAACAAGAACATGTGGACATCAAAACATGCACACATGGCATATTTGAAAAGATAATGATGTATTCACCTGTGCTAATGTAGGTTTATACATGTTTTACCTTATAAATCAGATAGAGTGGTGCACATTGTTCCCAGATGAATGTTATAAGCAACTCAGACTCACAGCATATGCGAAGATGGAGTTTGAGACGGTGTGTGCATGTAAATGATAACTGTTTGTGTGGAGCAGCATTTACTGAACGGAGCCACTCTGAGATGCTCTTAACCCACATGCATACAAATAAAGTGCATATTAAACCCACAGTGTATATATTCATTTAACTGAATCACAGCCTTTGTGAATTCACAATAGCACTATGCTTTATTATGATTTTAAATGGTTAAAATGTGGGACAGAGAGCCACTCATACGACTGACATCTCTGAATAGGCTTCTGAGGGTGGTGTGCTATTTATTTGGATGTTGCCCACTCCTGAGCCCTGTCACCATGAACACTGATTGATGGGAGATTTCTCAGGACTCACTGCTGATTGGGTGGGGTAGGGATGTAGAGCTGAGATGGGGTCCGCTGTCCTCTGGACAGACCATCATTTCAACACGGGGCTGTTGCTGGCTTGAGCCGCAAACTGCATGGATATTCTGTTTGTTACCAACAACAGCTTCCCATCCCAAACACATCATTTCTTTCTCCTGAAGCATGAACAATTATTTCAAGGGAGTCTTTGTTGCTTGCTAAAAGCTATTACCACTTTATCTAAAGTAATGCTTCTTTTACAATTGTAAAACTCAACCTTGAAAGAAAAAAAAAGAAGCTAAGACAACCAACTCTCGATTTACTCTAAAATTCTAATTTAGAAGGAAAAAAAAGCAAAGAGAACAGAGGTTTCTCTTGAAGGGTGGATAAAGTACAGGAAATGCAGTAAATGTGCTTGAGTGCCGGGTAATGATGATGAATACAAGACATGGACTATCTGCCAAGTCCGGCTGATGAGCTGTCTCATTCATCATGTGGCTCACAGTGGACGTGTGTATGTGCAGGGGCGGCAGCAGTTTGTTTTGATTAGCCACGTAATTAAAGTGGAATGACAGTCAATGAAGAAGCAGTTTGAATGACAGTCTTGCACTGATTGTAGATGATAAGTCGATGGAGCATTGATGATGGGGAGAGAATGATCTTGATTCAGCAGACGCCGTGAGGGCTCCCATCTCCTCACCCGTGACATTGATGGTATCGCTGTCCAGGTTGATGCGGAAAACCTGGCATCTTTTTTTCTTCCCCTCATCTTAATCGACTCATTTCTGTTCTCATGAAGGAAGACAGTTCTACCTTCCAAATCTCTCACTCACTCATTCATTCATTTTCTTTTCTCAGATTCTCAGACTATTT
Organism: Carassius auratus; assembly: GCF_003368295.1. Taxonomy (NCBI): domain Eukaryota; kingdom Metazoa; phylum Chordata; class Actinopteri; order Cypriniformes; family Cyprinidae; genus Carassius; species Carassius auratus. Next base: position 10,538,127 of record NC_039255.1, read on the forward strand.
ATTTATAACAATACTTCTGTCTTGTTTATTTGACTTGAAAAGATTCGTTTGTCACGTAAAATTGCAAAATGTATATTCTAAATCAAATTTTTATAGTTTGCTTTAAAATTATTTTTAGATGTAGATAATGGCTAGTTGTGAAATAATCTCTTTTGTTAGGGTCATCTCAAGCAGTCAATGAAAACAATTCAAAATTGGTTTAAAATGATTAATTATTGATTCATCCTGAATTTAAATGATTTTCTTTTATATATATATATATATATATATATATATATATATATATATATATATATATATAATTTATTTATTTTCCAATAATCACACATTACTGGAAAGGTCATGGAAAAGTCGTGAAAACGTGTTAGTCAAAAAGCGTGGGAAGCTTGTATTTATCAGGTATGGATAACACAACACATATTTTAAATTAAAAAGTTGAACATACCATCTTTTTTTTATCTTTCTTGAAAGCACTTTAGATGGAAGAGAATAAAAGAAGAGCCGTTCCAACTTTTATTGGATGCTACCCGTTATGATCGCACTGATCTTTTGATCGAATCCAGACCAGGAATTTTCAGCTTCTCTGAGTTCATCCGGTTCTCACTGCAGTGGTTTGGAGCTGCAGGATGTGCAATCCTAACATCATAAAGTGTAATGAGTTATTTTACGCAAGGTCTGATAAATGCTGCCGTGTGTTGGAGGGAGTGGATGATGATGATGATGAGAGTGACATTCTGTGTCCTCTGAGGAGAAGGGAGTGCTAGTCCTTTCTTCTCAGTAACGATTTATTTAATGTCTATTTGCTATTTATGGACTTTATGATTGCAGTCTCACATAATGTTTTGAGGCGTGTGCCATAAATTCGTTTTTATGTATGTCTGTGTGTTGTGTTTTTCCTGAAAGGTTTTCACATTTGACTTCATGGGTTAGTATTGGTTTAAAATTCTACTTTGAACAATATTAATGCTGCACTTTTACACTGCTGTTTATAAGTTTGGGTTCTATTAAGATTTTTAAATCTATTAAGAAGTCTCGTTACAAAGGCTCGCCAAAGAAAAAAAGAAAGAGAGAGAATAAAAACAGTAATAAATGAAATATTATTATACAGTAGTTTAAAATAACAGTTTTCTTTTCAGGATTCCTTGATGAATAATAAGATCAAAAGAACAGCATTATGTGAAATATGTATTATTATTATTTTGTAAGGCTGGGCGAAAAATTGTAATCTTGCTTTTTTTTCAAAACGTTTGACCGATTCTTGATTTTTACGATTTTTTCACACATGAAGGTGTCAACATGATTTAAATATTAAACAAATCACTTGTTAAATATCTTTTCCTACTACAACATCTTGTACAAACTTGTCTTATACATATGATATGTTCAGAAATAATGCAAGGAAAATGTTAACATTGGCACATTGTCAGAGTGTCTAATTCTAACTTTTGGTAATATTTCTATTCAAAATCACGATTCCTCGATTTATAAAAATAAAACCGTGGCAAAATATGAATACAACTTTTTTGCTTAATATATAGTTGTATGCACCACGTTTATGGTGTTTTTAATGTTTTTGTGTCATTTTGAAGCTTGAAAACCCATAGTCACTATTCTGTTGTATGTCTAAGAGCAGCAAAACATCTCCTTTCATGTTCTACAGGACAAAAGTATAAGATTTTGGTACAAATTATGACCCTTGTCATGTTTGTGTGTCCCATTGCTTTAAATCTATTCAAAACTGTTGATGATCTGATTTTCTTTAGATTATATTGAGAAGATGTAAGGTTATCAGTCCTCAGCCAGAAAGGGATTTACACGTCCTTTAATTGCTAGCATTAGCTAAATGTTTCAGGCTTGTGGCATGTTTTGTTGAATAGCGGCTTGCATTAATCTTTTGACCAGCCGCATCTTCCTCCATCAATTCAGCTTTTAGAGCATCTTAATTGAAATGGCTGCTAATTTATTGAGTGAAAAGAGCCTCTTCTGTCTCATCAGACTACCACAGCTGTGTTTCTTACACATGCGAGTAACCAAGTTTACTGAATGACAACTTGAATTTGCTTATTATTCGAAAAAAAAAAAAAATGTTTTATTAACATTTTACAATGTTAAGTGAATAAAAAGTGCTACAAGGAAACATAAATAGGTTAGCAAAGCCTTAGTAACACCATAATAAAACGAAAGACAGATTTGCGTGAACAAGATTCAACCACTGAAATTCACCACAGGAAAGAATATTAACATGCCACTTGTGCAAACCCTTTCAATGTTGTTAAATTAAATCTCTCATTCTCAAAGAGCCACTGGCTAGAGCAGATTTGTGTCTTGCTATCCCCGTGCATGGTCAGAAGTGGCCGTGGCATCGCAGCCAGATCATTTACAGCATGGCGAGCTTTATAAAGCAATAGCAGCCAACTCTGACACACAGAGAGTACCCACCAAGCCACAGTGCTACAAAAATGTAAAGCAAAACATAAGACTGGAAGATTTCTAAATGAAATCGAAAAAGTAATGATCGTTTCAGACAAACAGAAGCCCATTGAGACTATAAAATGGGGATAAATTGAAAACAAGTTGAGAAAAATAATAAAATTGAAAGCAAGTTTCTGGAACAGCTGAGTGATATATGGTTTATTCGCAATGTTTTAATGGGGTCAATATCACTGTAGGGTGCCTTTTGGTGTCCTGAACATAAATAACTCATTTGCCATGATAACTCAACATACAAATGACTATGAAAGGTGTGTTATATTAGGCTAAGTATTTTTATTCATAACAGAAGCATTACTTTACATTACTCTTTAGATACATTTTCAATATTTTCTTTAGCTTTGTATGAGAGGATGTATGTTGTTTTGCTATGTCCCAGGCACTGCTCATTAAATTTGAATTAGTCAAATCAAAAAAAAAAAAAAAAAAAATATATATATATATATATATATATATATATATATATATATATATATATATATATATATATATATATATATATATATTTTTTTTTTTTTTTTTTTCCTGTTAATATTTTGTTACATAAGATATTACTCAAATTGAGTGTATTGATCATTTTGTAATAAAAACAATATTTTTATTGAATAAAAAAGAAGAGTTTGTCCATGTCCCTTGAATGGTTGACCACCCTGTCGCATTGCGGAATCTGTCCCTTTAAGAAGAAGCCATCACCATTTGTGACATCATTACAACAGATTTTTTTTTATATCTTCAGTGGCAGGAATTTCAACTGCTGAGGTGAGTAGCAGCTGACTTTTCAACTGGCAAATTTTCTTCATATGAGTTTGCTTACTTGTTTTGCCAAAGCTTAACATGTCCACCCTGTTGCCATAAAATATACAGGAAGTGATTAAAATACAATATTTTCAAAATATGTAAGTTTAAATATACCAAATTCTCTTCAACAACCAGACTAACAATTTAGCTAGTCACAGTTTGTTGTAAGGTAATATGCTAATTGAAGCTCAAAATGTCCACCCTGTCGTTGTTACAAAATGTCCACCCTGTCGTTGTTACAAAATGTCCACCCTGTCGGCCACTTAAACTCGATGGGGTGGACATACACATGACAGGGTGGACATAGCATTCATTTGTAGTTAATATTGCAATTTATAGAAATGTTATATTACATTTTATAGAAACATCTGCTGTAGATAATAGTTGTAATAAAAAAATATATATCAACGTGATTGAGAAAAGAGATTGAGATTTTTTAAGTTGAATAAATGTTTTTCTGTGTCATATTTTGTGTTTTGCTTTATGTGTCCACTCCGTCGTGGGCTCATCCACCCTGTCATCTTGGTATTTTTAAATAATATTTAAAATAATAATGTAATCATACCTATATAATCCATTGGGCTAGGTGTGGGGGCAATAACATGCAAACAAAAAACTGTGTCCAAATATTCAAATATTTCTCCAAATAAGAAAAAAATACATGTGCGAATGGTATGAGTTTCTTTAAAAAAAAAATTGTTTACATAAAATATTTTATGTATTTATAATTAAAAGCAAACAAATAATCATGTTTAGGAAAGGGACATCATACCTTTCAGAAAGTATAATTTGTATCTTAATAGTGCAATGAAAACATATTTAACTGTAATTTATATGTCCACGACAGGGTGGACATATCTATGCTTTATGCTCTAAAAAATGGCCCATAATTAAAAAAAAAAAAAACATTGTGGGAGCTCAGATAATATATTTATTATAGTATTTGAGTGTCTACTATTATGACATGACATAAAGTGAATGGTAAATTAAAATCAAAATGTGTGAGTATTGTGAGGGTTGAAAGGCACTCTATGGTGATATTGACCCAATGATTATTTTCTGGTAATCTAAAATTGCACAACTAGTAGGGGGAAAAAAACTGTTGACCTTTGGAGAAAAAAAAAAAATATATATCTAAAGTATATTGGTTCATATAAATTATATTAATTAAATATCTTTCTCAGTGGAAAACATGTCATTGTCATGCTTTATTTTAACAAGTCTTGACATGCTTTATTTTAATTAGATTTTAGTTGTTTAATTCTATTTTTGTTCTTACATTACAAAATAAATAAATATTAATTAAACATTTTTGGAAGAAAAGATTGTTCCTCTGATTTAAATAAAATAAAATAAAATAGATTTTTGCAGATGTGAACCTATGCTTGTTAGAATGTCTGTCTACTGCCTTCATCTGATAACTAACTATCAATCTGCGAAATTTATAAATATATAATTTAACCCAATGTTTATAGCTTTTGTGGAATATTTAGGAGCATGATGTATCCAGAGCTGTCACAGTTCACGCTCAGCTTGTTGCCGGTGAGCAGGATAATGGAATAAGCATGTAAGCATGGACGCACATGTTTTATTCAAGGATCGGGTCACCTATTTCTAAGATTCACATTGCTTTTCAGCACTATTCTGTTCAGTCATGTACAACCGCACTGAAGGGAATGGAGAAAAATGCTAAATGTTTTTGTGAGAGTTTAGTTTGAATTTGTTTTATTATTTAAATAATAAATAATATTTTATGTAATTTATATTATTATTTGTTGAATTCAGTTTAGGGAAACAACATTTGAGGTGGATATTTACCTAGCCAATCTTTCTCTGTCCTTCTCTTTCATTACTTAAAATGGTTGATCATTTTCTTTGATTATACATTCTTTCTTGATTTGCTCAGTAGACAGCTAGGTTAATCTTTTCTTTTATCCTTCTGATTATGGCTACCGTCCACCATTAAAGCATGTGACTAATTTTATCAAGGTATTATAAGGCATGTTAATAATCGACCATTGCACAAACGACGGCATTCATCCTAACTGAAATATTGACGTCATTTGCATTATTAAACTCTTGTTTGTTGAGGCTAAAGGGGGTGAAAAGACGAAGAATAAAATCATTAGCAGGGTGACAGTTTCACGCTCTCTGGCATTTATACGGCAGCTTCCTGTTAAAACAGGATCCGCTTCACTCCGTGTCAGACACCGCCACATTAAATCCATTAAAGGCTATGAAAATTAAAAGGCAACTTCACAATTCATTTCATTTGTTAATTAAACAATTATCACTTTTCTACATTTAGACTGGTCTATTGAATAATGAACTATCAGAGAGTTATCAAAGTCATATCCCACAGTATTCACTGTATTTAAAGAACAAATATTATTTTTTCAGAGAACTCATGTTATTCACAAAATTCTGCATTTGTGGCTATAGTGAAGCTGATATAATCCAGCGTTAGCATGTTATTTATCAGCTCACTAATGTCACTGTTGAGTAGTTGTTTTAGAGTGAGGGCTGGTGGAGGAGCAGTCAGTGTTTAGTAATGGTAAATATTTGATGTGCTGGGGGTGTTTCTGTGCAGGCAGTGTCTCCCTGTGGACAGTCTGATCAGTGCCACTCCAACAGCTGCTGCAGTGTGTGTGTGTGTGTATGTGCGCGTGTGTGTGTGTATGGTTATTATCGTAACCGCCCCTAGGACTGTGGTGGTGAGTTATGTACAGGAAAGCATTGCTAAAAGTTTATGCAGAACATGTTTTGCTTATAAGATTGAGTAGCATGAACTTAATTAATTGCATGGACAAACCCACGAATTATGTCTAAATATATGTGTAAACATTCAAACTTTTGGAAAAACATATAATTTTTTGTATGTTTTTTAAAGAAATCTCATAGTCACCAAGGCTGCTGCTATTTAATTCCAAAATACAGAAAAAAAAAACAGTGATATTGTGAAAAATTATTATAATTTTTTTATATTATGATTTTCTTTTTCATCTTGTCGTCTGTCTTTCAAATGGTATGGTGGGCTTAAAGGCATAGACTCAAGTCTCTGTTCCCTCATTAGCATCATAGTCCATTGGGAGTGTTTTTTTTCCAGAGCAGCAGAGTCCTCTTCCTGTACTAATCTCAAACGCAGACGGCCCGCGTCTCTGACTGTTTATTACAATGCCCCTGTGTCTCAACAGAACTGGGAAAAGTTCTTTATTCGTCCATACAGATTAGTAGCGTTTTGGCAGTCGTGTCCCTCAATTACTCAATGCTTACATCAACGTCTTTTCCTCACCACTAATTAACAGGTGGCTTGGGAAAATGCTTTTTGGGGTCAGAATATCTGACCTGATTTTTTTTTTTAGATGTGTGTTCCAATTCATTTTGTCCAGTACAGTGACTCATGGAAACACTTCAGAGTGATAATAATAATAATAATAATAATAATAATAATAATAATAATAATAATAATAATAATAATAATTCAAATACATGCACTACTGTTCAAAAGTTTGGAATCAGTAAGTTTTTTGTTTTGTTTTTATACTTTTTTAATTTATTTATTTTCTGTAATACATTCAGCAAGGATGCAGTACATTGATTAAAATTACATATAATGTTAGGAAAGATTTCTGTTTTAAATTAATGTTGTTTCTATGGACTTTTTATTGATAAAATCATATTTGAAAAAAAAAAAAAAGTATCACGGTTTCCACACAATTTTTTTTTTTTCAAAAACAAAATCTCATTGACCTCATACATTTAAGGGTTTTGAATTTATTTCCAGTACCTACATAGTGCATTTTATTTATTTTTGTTTATTCATCTTTTTTTCTATTTGTATTTAAGTAAATTCCTTAAGATTATTGTAGGTTCAAAAAGCAAGCGATAGGACATAATGACTTTTTCATCTGTAACACAAGCAGCAGCCGCCATCACACATCCCAAATCTCATTGCTGTTAATACATAAGCCATTTCTGTTTCCAGACCTGCTGAACCCATAGACATCTAGTCACACCCAAATACAATATGGAATAATCCCCTCAATAATCCCAATATGGAATGTCCCCTCAAGAATGAATCTTGTGCAATACAGTATTCTTTGTCAAATATCACTGGGACTACAGTGTTATTGCTGGAAGGCAAACTGTCTGGTTTATATGTGAAGTGTTGGGGGACCTTGGTGAAGAGTTATGATGTGAATATGCACAGACAGTCTGGAGTAGTGAGAGAAGTTGCTATTCTGTTAGTGGCCTTGATCTTCCCTCCTCTCTCTCTCTCTCTCATTCACTTCTTCTTGCTCTGGAGAGTATTGATTTTGATATTCAGAGAAGATATGGGAAGGAAGTTAACGAGAGAGACAGACACAGGCGATGTTGCTAGTGGTTACATAGAGTCAACTTGACATTGCAGAGCACCAGGCACTAAACATTAATTTAAGATATATTAATGTAAGCAGACACCAGCCAGTCAGCATAACAAACAACTACGAGATTAAATTCATCAGCTTAACAGCAGTAACATTAAACTGACTGAAACCAAATGTAGGAGGTTAATTAATAATAGTGATGTTTAGACTAATGCATTTAAAAGTGTTTATAATAGACATTTTGGCAAATTGCAGTCTGCATTTTAGCTTTTTAAGAGCAACAACGTTCGTTTTTAAAAAGGACAGGACTGAAAAGTTGTGACAAGCTTTTTTTCAATGTTTGGGGGCAAATAAATCTGATAAATGAAGTCAAAGGGAATACGCATGCGTTATTTGTACAGTGAAAGTGAATGTTGACCAGTACTGTTTCTGTTCCCCATTCACTTTCATGTGCGGAAAACAGCAGCTTGAACATTGTGCTAAACATCTTATGTCGTGTTCCACAGAAGAAAGTATATATACTTGATTGTGAAATTGAGATATTCTGGTTTGGAATCATGCTCATAGTATGTAAGTTTAGTACTTAGTGGTTACAATATCATATTGCAATATCTCATAAAGATGTAAACAGCATCTCTTCTGAGCAAATTTGCATGACGCTAAGTGGTCATAAACGAAATCGATTTTCCTTTGAGTGTTCAGGCTCTTTTGAAAATCCCACGCACCTTTGTTCTTGCTGCTAATCCAGGTCCATGAATTATCATTAAGGAAAACCCTAATCCCTTTTAAAAGAAGCATAAATCAACACGCTAACAACTGTGTCCATATTAGAGTAATTGCCATTTACCTTACAAATCGTACATGCACCAATGAGAATAAAAAGGATGATTTCTTAAGCAAGAGCCTCAATCAACAAGGGAGCCACTACAGAACTCTGTCACCATGACAACAAGGGTTTGATCAGGTTGGGCCTGAGTGGGTGTGTTCGTTTTGTAATCTTTGATAACAAACACACAAGTGATAACCAAGTGCATAACGGTGGAGAGAGACTGTCTTTCCAGTGAGAGGGTACAATGCCGCCCCTGTGGGCAGGGCAGAAACGGGGCTTGTTTTAACCACTTGAGTCCCACAGGGCTCCGTCCTCCCTCCTGTTAGCTTTATTCACTCACAGATGTGAAAACAGCCTGCCTGATAGGGGTAGGTAGAGGAGTCGGACCCCATGGCTGATTACGCTGAATTCTATTACCACTCATCCATGAAGCGAATTATAAGGACAACCCACTGGTCGCGCGCACACCGCTGACATCTCCTGCCTACAGGCTTGTTTTAAACTAGACTGTAACAAAAATTCTGGAGATTTATATATTTTTGGGGATTTTTTTCATGTTTTACAAATATTTATTATATAATATAAAAAAAATATATATATATATATATATATATATATATATATATATTTTTTTTTTTTACAAGGTCAACTACTCAAAGTAGTAGGATTATCAATGTCACATGTCATATGTGTATTTTTCATGTCATGCTGATTGACTGGAAATCAGTAATAACACTCGTCTCGACAGTGTTTAAGCGGTCTATTTTAAGTGTGAAAGAGGGGACTAGCTGTCACATGTGCTCATGCATGGCATTATTTCATGTTTCACATCATTTTACAAACCCATCTTCCATTCTGCGTCGATTCGATACATTTATCTGTGTGTGTACATTTGCCACACTGCTTGTGCTCACTTGTCTTTGCATGGAGCATTACTGTTCTGAATCATTTTGCAACTGTGATTTTTAAAACACCCTTAATTCTCTTTGGGGTTGTTCATTTTTAAAGGCGCTAATTGCAATCTGGCTACAGCTTATATAAACAACCACATTTGCATTGTGGTAAGTGATTTGTTTTGAAAGATATTAAAGGAATAAATGTCTGTTACAGATCTGTGGAATTCTAGGAATCAAATTTCCCTTTTGCATGAAAAAGCTGTAAAAAATACCTTTTGTGTACATATGCATATATATCAGGATTTAGGCATGATTATTGGCATGATCTTGCATGTTCATTGGTTTCTGCTTTACAATCAGGATGTTAAGTAAGAGGAAATGTAGTGTCTGTTTTAGAGGATACAGAGCGCTGAGTGGCTGGCAGTATGCTCGTACAACACATGGCAACATTTAACCTTTCCCTAGATTCAGGTCAACCATTCCATGGTTTAACGTGGAAAGCCTTACATGAGTTGTCATGCCTAATCCATTCTCCTGAAGAAATATGCCATTTAAGCCCAGCTATTTAAGAAAACTAAGCTTCTCATCTTCCTTTAAGAGATCAACTGTCCGATGTCATCGCCAAAACATCTGCAGTCCTAAAGAACTAAGAACAGATGTCAAAGATTTAACAGCCAAATAACTGATGAAAATAAATTTGTATTTGTTTATTTTTCCACCTGGCTATTATAAAAGATTAAGGAGTCGTGGGGGCTGCCATATTGATGTCACATGACCATTTTGAATACTACTCATTAGGGGCGGGCGATATGGCAGATATATAACTTTTTAAGGAAAATCACGATTCACAATTCTTTATTTTGGTTTTACTATTTTGCAAGTTGTCTGAGCAGTACAGCCAAACTTATTTCCCTAAAAAGCCTTAGAAGGTAACAAAATGTAAAATAAAAAATAATGTCAGATATTTAGGCAAAAGTGGGCAAAGATAAAAATCCTATCCTTATTTTATCTTTGTTATTCAAAAATAAGACACATTACAAATACAAATATTATACAAATAAAACAAACAGTTCTTTTTCAGGTACAGTGGGTGTATTTAACATTCAAGAAATTGAATGAACAAATATAAAAATAAAACATTATATATAATCTTTTCTATAAATTATACACTGATTCTTATGAAAGCAACTGTATTAAAGTTCTTCAGTCAAGCTTTATTCACCGGGTAAGCAAACAGTTGTTGGTTCCCAGTGACTTTCGTAAACTGAAAAAAGTTTGGAGTAAGATTTACTTGAAAAAAGCTTGGAAAGTTTTTTCACTCAGAAAAGGCTAGTAAATGTACAAACATTTACCAAGTAAAGGCCTAAACATAATTATTAGTAGGTTTAATTAGACATTTTTAATTTTAATGGAATTCCCAGTTAATGTTGACTCTTTGTTTCTAAATGTAACATTATGTAATGTTTATAACTGTAAAAAAAGAGTGTTGTTAAATATCAATAATTTACTGCACTAAAAAAGGAACAATATCTAAGATTTACTTAATTTTTCCTTCTTTTGCAAATTTTGCACTCATATATTTTAAGTAAAACTTAAGCATTGAATTAAATGACAATGACGGTAACAATCAGTGAATAGTGTTTGTATGAATGGGTCCATTTTGAGTCGAAAATTAACTCCAGGTGTCACAAAACAGTATGTTACTAAAACGAACAACAAAAGCAACCATAAAACAGTGTAAATACAACTCAAAAACATAACAAATGGTTCCAAGTAAAATATACTTATGAGTTCCAACTTTAATTTCTACAAGCTTAAATTGAGTACTAACACAGAATTTACTTCATATTTTTAAAGTATTGCCTTAACTTAATTAATGTAGAAATTACTTTTGTTTTTATGTAGTATTTAGTGAACCACAAAATAATTTTTATCAAAGTCAATAGGGACCCTGAAATTGTTTGGTTACCCACATTCTTCAAAATATCTTCTTTTTTATTCAGCACAATAAATAAATTAATATATGCTTGGGACAACGTGAGAGTGAGTAAATAATGACAGAATTTGAATCTTTGGGTGAACTATCCCTTTAATGACAAGTGACAGCTTGTTACTACTGTCGCTTTAAGACCCGCATACATGTTTACTTTCACTTTAGACATAAAGATAGTATTAGCACGATCAAATATGAAAGATACTGTAAAGGTAAAAGTCCAGCAATCGAGTGCTGTTTGACAGGCTTTTTAGTGTGCGCACACTTCAGAAAAAGCGCATGTTAGAACAGCATTCGAATGAAGGGTTTAAAGCACATGCAAATAATGTACTTTTGTGATTGCAAATACGAGAGTGTTACTCAACTGCCGAGTTAACATTTGATGTGAATGTATGTCTCTGATTAGCCATTTGTAATGCTATAGTTATATTAATTTCTTTCAATTTTGCAAATCAAGTCCTGCATGTGGCTTGGATTGACCGTTTGAAAGTTAATGGGGAAAACATTAAATACTGAACAATTGCATTGCTTTCATGCTATGAGAAAAGTCTTTTGTTGACTCAGAAATGTCTTTGTGTAGATGTGAACATGTCAAATAGGTTTTTCCACTGTAGAAGTCTCTTTCTGGTTCCTGAAATGGTACAACAGAGATACAAAGTCAAATTTATCAACCAGAGTGTGTGTGTGTGCTTCTCTTGGTTAATACGCCAACAATCCAGTCAGCAAGTTAGCAGTTTCTCTGTTAACCCATTATGTGCCATTACGGCTGACTTCACCTCACAACTTGTATTGAAAGTCATTACGTGCTTTGTTGATTCTTAAGTGCAAAGATAATTGCACCAAGTAGGATGAAAGTACTTTGATTATTGTCTGCACATTCCTCTGAATTCTAATAGATCTAATTTTGCCTTTTTAATCCATCATCTGAGCCTCATTTCTCTCCCAAATTAGCTAAGCTTTAAATGCACCACGATGAATGAGCAGGTGCCCTCTTAAAAGTAATGATAGTGTAAAATGCAAGAAGTTGTATTAACATGCCAAAGCATCGTTAGCTCCGCAAATCCCTAAACGCAAAGTGTAAATCGCTAAGCGCAGGTGCACTCAGGGCGTGTCCAAATCCAATTTTGCTATTTTAACGACGGAAAAACGGTCCGTGGGCCGGGGTTCATTTTTGTAATGGGTTTCCCCTATTCTCTTAATAAGTAATGGGCAAAATGTTCAATAAACCAATCAGAGTGTCATCTCCCATTCGCTATTCACTACCATTCCCTATGCACTCGCGCCATGGCGGATCGCTATTTACATGGCAGAATTTGTTGGTGGAAAAGCTGAACGTTTTTCAAGTGAAGAAACCAATCTGTTTGTGCACGAAGTTAAAGCGCAAGCAGGAACCCACCAAAGCTTCCCGAGGTGAAGAAGGGATGAAGTAGAGTGTCATTCATCATTATAAGTAGTAATTGGCTGAATTGCAAATAGGTATCCTAATTCTAATACATGCAATATATTTATGTAGCCTACACAATAATATTTTTTTACACTGTAATACTTTTGTTTTCAATATTTGACATGTTTGTGTGATGCGCATTCCTGTGTGTAATAAGCAAAGTCAATGTGCACTGTGGACCCACCCAGAGGCGCATTTTCTACCAACGCGCTCTTTAAACCATTGACTTTAGACCAGGTTTTAGTTGGTCTATGGTGCAGTCTATTTTCAGCTCCTTAAAATAGCAATGCACCAGAACACAGCTCTTTTTTTACAGGAAAATGCGAACGGAGCCGGACTGAAACTAGCAAATACACATGCGCTGCACCTTGCGTCGCATTGCGCCAGGTGCATGATAGGGCCCTTTGTGTTTTTCAGTGCGTTTGTGGTTGTCTCTTTGCCTTATCACTGTCGCCTGCCACAAGATTCTGTGTTTCTCCTGAGTTTCATCTGCCTGCTCCCAAGCACAAGGTAGCAGGTGGAGTCTGGGTTGGGGATTCAGTGGAAGTGCCTGTCTGACCTGTCATCATTTAATCTGTTGTTGGGATATCTTAATTAGTCTTTACACTCATTCTCTCAGAAGTGTGCTCTAGTTCATCAAGGGAACCAGGCACCAGAGTCACCGCAGTCCCTAACCACAACTGTCATCAGAAAAGAGACTTGGAGGTCATCAAAACAAGCACTGAGCTTAATTATTTACCATGACTGTCTAAGATCATAAGAAAAGGCATTCAGAATATCTGAAAAGTTATGTTGTATGATAAAGGACTGGGAGTTTAAACTTTTAATTACATAATGTAGAAAAATCTGAGCTGTCATCCTTTCTTTCTTTTAAAGGAATGATTAGTGACTGCGGTTCCACCCACTGAGTGACAAAAAGAATAAGTGAAAGCATTGGTTTTCAGCATGAATGCTGTGAACCCCCCCCCCCCCCCCACACACACACACACACACATTTAAAATAGGAAAGAGCTTTGCGATTGACCATACAAATAGATATAACAAGAAAGCTGAGAAATCTGTTAAAATCTTTTAACAGACTGCCAAAAGCTAGAAGAGAGAAGTAAATTAATTGCTGCAATTCACAGAAACAAATAGACTCCAGGCAGTAAATCACCGATTTGAAGCATTTAAAAGCATAAAACATTTATGTAAGTGATCACCTTATTTAGACCTACATTTTATTTACATATAAAGTTCAGAGACAAATTTACTTTTTTCCCTGGCACCTCAAACAGGCACATATAAATGTCATGAAATGATTCATGGCTGCATGGACCACTGGATATTTGGTAAGTTTTAAAGAACACTATTGAGTCCAAACGATAGTTTAGACCGATAATTGTTTGTTTTACTCAAGTTTCATCCTTTTGTCACTCAGTCCGTCTTTCTGGAAAGTGACGTCAATGCATACCCTCTATATTTCCCCCAATTCTGTATTTTGTTTTTCCATGTAATATAAAACATCTTCACATAGATTTTTCAGTTCAGTTCATAATGACCACATGCTGTGCTAAAAATGTTCAAAAGAGAAATATAATAATACTTTGTACAGCTTGTGCAAGACACTAATATTCAAAAGTTTGATGCTGGTAAGAAGTCTCTTATGCTCACCAATGATGCAATTGTTTGACCAAAAATACAGTAAAACTGTAATATTGTGTAATATATATTATTAATAACTTTTATATTTTAATAAATGTAAAAATATATTATTTTCCTGAAAAAAAAAAAAAGTAGTCATTACAGTTAGTCTTAAATGCCTCATAATCCTTCAGAAATAGAATTGAATAGAATATAAATTTTACCTGAAGAGCATTTAATAACTAATTTATATTTTGGCTCTTCTGAAGTCAAATGAAGTCTATCTAATTTTTAAACAGCCCTCAAATTAAATATGGCACCTTTGCCGCATTGTTGACTTCATGATGCTTGAATAATAGACAGTTACTTAAAAAAACTTTGAATAAAATGTTTTTGTATGTCAGTGTTCTGTGGAAAATTATTATTGTTTTTAAAAGTAATTAAATGAAATTAAATGACATTTATAATTAAATTAAATGTATGCATTTATCCAAAGCGACTTACAGTGCATTCAGGCTATCAATTTTTACCTATCATTATAATTAATGACACAATGTTAATTTCTGGGAGAGTGATTTCTTTAATCTGCCTGTTGACAATGTTGACAACATTTGTGTGAGGAACTCCAGAAATAGCAATCATAGACTATGTGAAAGTTCTGCCAAAGCAGCTCACACATCTGAATAAGGTGTCTCGTCTCTTTGATGTGTGCACGTCCCTTTGGTAGGGCATCATTTGCTGCAGAGGGGCTGTAAGAACAAAAGCCGTGTTAGTCTCCCCCAAGTTGGCTGTTTGACAGTGATGTTTGATGTACCTAACGATCAATCCCGACGCCAGCTGCCATACCTGTCGCACGCTGTGGCAATAAAAGAGGAAACGTGGGAACAGGGCTGTGAAGAAAAAGCTACCTGTACTGCCCCCATAGAGCTTTATAAAACCCAGCCCATCAAAGCTAGGGATGCTAGGCCCTCCTGCCAAAGTTCTCACCCTCGATTCACCCACCTCACTTTCTTTTTTTCTTCCAAAGCCTCTTGGTTTGCTTTGGCTTTCATTTAGGTTCAATTCACAATTCAAAGGAGCCAATACACAAATGTTAAATTGATCTCAGACAATGTTTTCAGAGAGCCCGGATGGCTTGCATTGTCATTCTAAATATTACCAAAACATGTGGTTCAGGTTTCAGTCGGATGGTGTTGTTAACATACAAGTTAATCCAAGATATAATGCCTCAAGATAAACCAAGCACAATGCTGGCATGTTGAAACCATCTTTTTAGATTTCCATCCTCCCCACAGAGTTTCCAACAAGAAAAGGGGAGGAAGTAGCACCAGGAGGCCCTGCTTTTCATTATTAATGGCTGTTGACGGTAGCCCATGGCCGTTAGCTTGTGTCCGTTGGAATAAGATAAGTCCCTGCTGCCTGCACCTCTGTCCTCTAGGCTGCCGACGCATATAAAACAGTCTCTCAGCTCGCTTGATTAAAACGAGGCATTGAAGAGAAGAAATGCTTGAGAGGTCGGCCGAGTAAAGTGAGCAAAAAGGCATCCATATTCAGAGCCCATGCCTTACGCCCTCTCTGGGCCAAGTCTCTTATGTAAGTGCCCTTGACAGACTCATTGTGAAGTGATTGTATGCATTATCTCTGTTGATTGAGTTGAGGTGCGGGGCAGACACATATTCCTGAGGGCGATTGCTCACCACACCTTTTGAGTCCCCTCCTTTTTTCGATGGTCTTATCTGCTTTTCTTGTAAAAAGAATTCTTGACGGCTGTTCAGAGAGACATTTTCCCCTCCTTTCCATTCTCACTTCTTTCAAGCTTTGACAAGCTCGAGACGACGGAGTTGCTCTGTATGTGTCTGTGTTTTTCTTCATTCAATTATTTATTTATTACCAGCTATTTGGGTGTTAATCTATGCAAATTAAATTCTGCCCCGCTGAAGAAAAGCGTATAATAACAGAGCTGAGAAAAAAGGAGGTTATGTCGCCTTTACACGTAAGATGTTCTAAGCGAAGCTGTGCTCATTTGCATGATTAAGCTATGGCGGATGTTTGAACGCTTTAGTCCGATCCAAACAACGCTGTTTATGCTACAGGTAATGTGTGGAGAGGGAAGCCTGAACAATAGTTGTATGCACCTTTGTATTATTCTCTATTAATATGCATGGTTACAAGTTGCATTATCAGTGCGCATCGATTTGTGGTTGGCACAAGAATAGAATAGTAAGTATGCAGACCGCAGATGTGGGAGATGATATTAATAATTGTTATGAGTACATGGACTTTATTACTCAGTATACAATCAACACTTTGGATTATTCTGAAACCCCAGAAAAAGAGCTGTTTTACATTATATTACATTTATTACATTGATTATTTATATTTATAATATTATACTTTTTTCTATACACATATATTGTATTATATACATATATATATATACAATATTCTCTCAGAAATCATTCTAATATGCTGATTTGATGGTCAATAAACATTTTATTATTATTAAGTAATAATATACTATATATATATATATATATATATATATATATATATATATATATATATATACGTACGTACGTACGTATGTATGTGTGTGCGTGTGTAATGTTCAGTTGTGTTGATTTACAAGTACACCAAACACCAGATTACTACAGTTCATGGAAACATGCCAATCGATAATGGACAGAGATACTGCAATCACTGTTAAACGTGTATCTTCACGAGGTTCATTCAGCGGTCAGCACTCGAAACACAACAATAGAGAGAAAACACTTCCCACAAACAGAACCGTAAAGAAACAATCACAGGTATCGCTCAGAATAATGGCTCTTTCCCCCCATCCTCACTGGTGAGTACTGGTTGGTCTAGCTGGCTAAATATCTTTATGAGGTGAATTATATGACCACCTCAGTGCCTCAAGTGGGAAATTACAGTAGATAAGTCAAATGGAAATGCTTGAGAAAAAAAAAAAAAGCAGATGGGGAAGCTCATCAGCTACAGGTTATGATTGCCAGTTTATCTCCAGGGCATAGTAAACTTCCTTACTTAAGCACAGTCCGTGACCTTCAAGTAACCATGAACACATACATAAACACACTTTTCTGTGAATTCAAAGGTGATCTGTCCATGTTTTTGCTAATTTTGGATGGTCTTTTTTTCAAAAACTTGACAATGGCAACGGTTTGCACAATAGCTCACTTTTCCCTTTGATTATTCCCTTTACTTGTTTGAAAGGGTCTAATTTGTTCCATGCTCCTCTAATTGCATTTGTATTCATGTGCAGCTTCTCAAAGTTATATGAACCAGTTATCCTCTTCTCACCTGAGAGGAGTAAAAATCTACAGAGATATGAAGGGAAACATCACTTGTCAATCATTGTTATTATTATTTTTAATTTCTCCTCTAAACATACATATTCTCCTGGGGGCTGTTTGTGAAGGCATGGAATAGAAACAGACCATCATAAAAGCATCTTAGTGCACATTTGCATTTATTCATTTTGAAGCTAGCCAAGCAAGAATAAAGCTAATCTTTTGTCAACATGCCCTTATTCATGCATAAGCAAAAGTAATGATTGTTTCGTCTCAGAATTGTCTAATGTCATAGTCAAGCCAATATTTTTTCATGTCAAATATAATGCATGAACACATGAACCAGACCCACATCTTCTTCCAAGACCTTTCAAAACAAGACAGTGCATACTTGTTACTTACATCTTGTTTTACAAAATGGGCTTCCAACGGAACAAGTATGAACTTTTTTGTTTTGAAAGCAAAAACAAATGACCACTTGATTATTTAAACGTGTAGATATCATGCACATGTTGTACGACCATAGCTTTAGTTTCATGAATTTATGAATGATCTGTTCTGGTCTTCCATCTTCTAATTGAAGAGTTGTTGCTCTAGTGGTCTGGAGGTTCATGTATTATGCATAGAAAACAACTGGGTACAGGCTACATTATGGTCCCATCATGCTAGCCGGATCCTGCTGGTGTGGGGAGAGATGATATTTCATATAGTTACAGCCTCATTAAGGGAACACACTAACGGCTAGAACTCACACACACACACACACCGAACAGAATGCTGTTTAAGCAAAAATGCTGATGTACCTATGACCCTTGTAACAACATTGAGTTTTACATAGTAATTAACTCAAATGATATATAGGGAATTTGAATAATTAATCAAGAATTTGATTAATATATATCTCAGATGACAGTTACATTTAATTTTATTGATTATGAAAAATAGCTCAATTGCCAATACCAATACTAATCACAGGGCACTGTAATTTACTCATTAATATGTCAATATTACATTCTTCATATCAATTATTGTGATCTCTTACTGTAAATTACTGCAGATCAAACCGTGGTATGTCCAGCACACCACTGTAGACCTATCAATTTTCAATAAAGTTATCACGCCTTATAATTCAAGGAAAAGTATTCTCTGGCCATGAAAATATTATCCTATCCTTATGATAAATTTAGTTTCTAAATTTAGAGCTTGTAGCTATAGATCAGACACATCTCAGTGACTCGTAATGTGAGTGGGATGGAGTCCAAAGTCAATCATTTTATATATGGGTTTTTAATAATTCAACTAGTAATACATCAAACTACAAATCACACAGAGTAAATATGCGTACGAAAATACAGACAATAAACATTTACAAGACATAACGGAATCCAAATAAAAGAGAGAGAGAGAGAGAGAGAGAGAGAGAGAGAGAGAGAACGAGAGAGAGAGAGAGAGAGAGAAGTGTAGAAAGCGAGAGAGATCACAGAATGAGCTCAGGTATGAAAATCATAGTCAGTAACTTTTGGGAAGCCAACAACAAATCAGATCATAACAACACTTTAAACCAGCATTTAAATCTCCATAGAGAAAGTGATACTTGCAGAAGTGTCCCATGTGAGTGTGGCGTGAGATCGGCGTCGAGCTTGTGAGCTTTGCGCGTTGAAACAGCCATGTGCCATGAAACGGAGGCCATGTGACGCGCGTGCACGCTGCGCTTGGCGTGAGCGTGGAGCACGTGGTCCTTTGTTCTGTCCTCGCGCGGTATTTGAAAGGTTCAACAAACATTGTTCCAGAATTCGTCTTCCTTGCGTGGAGAGGCGAATAGTTTAATAAACTTAGTAAAGAAAAGAAAAGAAAACGAACGAAACGAAAGCTTCCAAAGGAGCCATTAAAATGGCTTTTTCTCTCAGCCCCTGTGCTGAGGGGGTTCGCGCTATGAGCGCGGCCTGGGTTCGCGCTATGAGCGCGGCCTATGGCCGCGCGGAAGCAACGTTGGAGAGCAGCGTGTCCGAGAACGGAGAAGAGAAAGAAGAGCAAAAAGAGCGACAAGAGAGGGTGGACCTTGTTTGGTCAATTCTTATAGCTTGAAATAGTTCACGCCCATTTTCGAGGGAGCATCCAATGAATGTCCGCGATCTGAAGCGGAGGTAAAGTTCCTTTGTCTCGGTTGAGACAACCCCCTGATGATTTAGGGCCTGTCCGATTTCATCAGGAATATTAAAGCAAGTTCATTATTCCAGATTAAATACATTTTTCATTACTTTGCTCTAGATAAATGGGTCTGTCAAAGCATGACGATTAGAACAAGACTAGACATAATATATATATGACCAAAGATCTAATTTTTAGATCGAATTACACATTTAAAGATTTGTTTAACACATGATAACACTGCAGATGTTGGGAAACATCTAAATGTACCAAAAGGGAATACGTAATACATTTATAAAACATGAAAACAGAAAGTTAATGAATACATTCCATAGAATGCATTGTTCAAAAGAAGCCAGTGACTTGGCTTCTCTCCTGTCCTGTGTAGTCGTAAAATTTTACGAGCTACCAAGGAGTGTGGGGGTTGCAGAACATTTCCTTTTGAGAAAGTTAAAGTGAGGAAAGACATTTCCTAAAGTATAAGCTTGCAACTTATACTCTTCACATAACAAGGATTAACCATTTTATGCAATCCATAAACATAATTAAAATACATATTAATAATAAAATGAAAGTAAGGAACTTATACGAAAAGTTCCTTTGTCTCCAGTGTTGGAAGAATTTGGGTTGGGGGTTTTCGTTTCTTCTTTGAAGCTCGCATGGGCATCGTAAATAGTTTAAGTCCAGCCAGGCTGGCATTTAGTACCAACAGTCTGAATTTATAAAACAGAATTTAACCCATGAATCGCTGACCTGCATATCTGTTACATCTCCCCCTTTCGTCAGATGAAGTCCCTGTGTGGACATCATCGGACGGCAATCATCAGGATGGGCAGATGAAAGGTGAATCGTGATGGTCATGTAGCAGGTGGGTCATGATGGCAGGTGGTTCCTGAAGCTGAGGACTCCCCTTGATGAGGTTCGATGTTGTCTTTGACTTGGCACCCCCTTTCCGGGGATTCCATCGGGGACCTCCAGCCACAGTTGTCGTGAGTTTGGCTGTAGAGGTTTGCATCTCGTTGAGTACCCTGTATAGGATGAAGGTTACGCCAAGAGTCAGGGCGGGACCAATGACAGTGGAGATGCCCCGTGCAGTGTCGGCAGCAGTCCAGGCTAGGACCGCAGATGACTGGTTCAGAACGGGCTGTCGAGGCTGTGCTTGGAGGGCTGTGTCGACAGGAGTAATGTCAATGTGTTGGGTGGTACCTTTCAGTACTTGGTCCAGCAGGTTGGCACGGGTGGCGGTGTCATGCTGGTCGTAGGTCAGCATAGCTGAGCGCACAGGAGTGTTGACGAGCCATCTGTTACCCACAATCTCTGCTTGCGTTTCTGTGACTTGTGTACGAGGCTTGGCTTCGGCAGGGCAGCGCGTATCGCTGACCCAGGGTTGCAGCTCGCAGATTCCTTCAGAGTTGTGTCTGGGGAAGGGTTTGCTAAGGCAGAGATAATGAATGTCTTTGGTTAAAGTACACATGTGCATGTTTGGGGCCAGGTACAGCTGTGTGTTGCTGTCGTGGTAGGCCACCACATTTGGAATGTGTGTTTTGGTGTGGGTGTTGCTCTTCCACATCCTGACACTGACAATGTCTTTAGGTCTGTAGACTTGGTTTGACTCGCTGATGAGTTGGTTCAGGAGCACGTTCACTTCTCTCTGTTTGGGGTTTACGTGCCGTAGGAAGGCGCTATCCAGAGAGTTGGCCAGGTGTATTTGTAGCAGGTCAGCTGGCATGGTGATGGCGTACGACAGCACAGTTAACACAAGGCTTAAGGGTATCATGTATGGTGGGGTTTTACTCGTGGTTAGGCTGTCTTTGGAGGAGCTAACCTCCCACAGCATGTCTGTTGTTAACGCTGTAAACAGCTGAGTCTGGGTAAAGTCCTTCTGGAAGACAGTAAACAGTGGTTTCGAGGAGTTTATAGTCTGGTTCGCTGCATTGACACTGGACATAACAATGTTAAACATTCTGGCGGCAGCAGCAGCGGCTCTAAGCAAAGCTCCCGGGAGCTGTTTGGAGCGGTGGTGGTGTCCACCTAACTCCATTTGTGTAACCGTCACTTTCTCATATTGGCTGAACAGGTGTTTGACATCGGCCTCAGTGTGAGTGAGGGAGTCCTCTCTCCATCGGAACCTTGTACAGCTGTATTCGGTTACAGTGCTGGGGTAGTGTGCCCTGTCATCGGTAGTCAGGAGTCTCAGCGGTTTTCTCGGTGGCAGCTGTCCTCTCTTTGGCTGACAGCACGGCACGGCAAACCACAGCAGCATCCTGGTACAGATAATAGGGAGAGAGAGAGAGAAAGGGGAGAAAGAAACAAACAAGGCCTGTCTTTGGTTGGACAGGACAGTCTCTTTGCTTCGTGGGCGGTGACTGGGTTTAGCTCGCCCTCGCCCATGTTTTGCCACATCTTGCTGCTGGCATGACGCTTGCTTCAGTGTTTTGTCAGTGGCTCTGGTGCTGCGTGGTGCAGCACATGCTGCGTCATGGAAATATATTGGCATTATCCCCCTTTTGCTCCGTGGCATTACAAGCCCTGGCATTGTGATGTCAGACGGTGCACAACCCACAATATTGTTCTGTGCACGCAGCATGGTTTGTGTATCATGCAGTGGTCTGGGGCTTTGGTTGTCAGTGACTGTAGACTGGTTGCCAGGGTGGATGGAGGGGTCTGAGAGGTGGTAAATCAAAGTCATTATCAAGGTTTCAGAAGCCCGCATGTCCGCTATGTTGGTCTGTGTAGACAACGGAGCCTGCGTAAGCGATTCTGAGGTAGGCAGTTTAGCTAGTAAAGTTCTTGTGCTGTGTGTAATCACTTCAACCTTGAATGTGGGTGGGTGGGTTGGGAGTGACCACAGAATGTTGTTTAGTGTGCCAGTTTTGGCAAGGGTGTCAGTGTAATCTTTAAAGTCCTCGTCTAGACTTGGTAACTTCGAGTGTCCTTTTTCCTTCTTCCAGTACACAATCACATTGTGTGTTTTTGTGATGTTATCACATTGCTGGAACAGGTGTTGGTGTTTGACATGCTTGTTTGCAAGTGTGAGTCCGAGTTCCACACATTCAGGTGAGGATTGGAAGAAACCCAGCGTGTGGTGTAAGGTTTGACCACCTTGCAGGTTGAGTCGAACAGCGACCCCTTTGGTGTAAGCTGGTACCACCGTACCCTGTTTGTTGACTAAGGTACAGAGGCTTGAACTTGGGCCTGTTGTTAGGGCGTTGTACTCATGGCTGGCTGCTGGGGTTCCCGTGACCTCTGTGACCTGACCGTCTGGCTCTGTGGGAGTTCCCGTGACCTCTGCGACCTGACAGTCTGGCTCTAGCAACCTGTGTGGCTGGAGAGAAAGAGGTTCTCGCACTTGAGCAAAGTCTTTTAGCTGTTTGAAGTTCAGAAAAGGGTCAAAGTGTTCTAGCAGGTCTTTGTCGATGAGCAATGTATGAGTGTTCATTGGTGGGACATACATGGGATGTATTAGACTCATCGGAACGAATGTCAGGTGAATGGAAACAACCTGTTCAAACTGGATGTCATCCTGTCTGTACACCTGTACATTCAGTTCATAAGTTTGAGGTGTAAGAGTTCGATCTTGTCCCTTAGCTTCAAATTGGAGTCTTTTGAAAAGGTAAGATGAGATCACCGTCAGGTTTAATCCTGTGTCGATCAGGTCTTCCCTGTTGACTCCTTTTTGACCCACCCCCTTTTTGACAGGGCTGCCCAGGAATGTTGGCATTAGGGCAGGTGGGACGATCGGTGGGTGATGAGGACCGGTCTTGTGTAGCTCGCTGCGAAGGCAGGTAGTCGAAACAGCATTTTCTGGTACCTTGTGTTTGTGGTACCTGGCGTGAGGACCTGTGCTGTCTCGTTCAGGGTGTGCAGGTGTTGACTGTGGAGCTTGGGTGTTGCTGTCACCTTGTGCTGTGACAGTTAGCTCTGTGGTCTGTAGATGACGGGCAGTGTTCTGGGTGCTTGGCTCATCTTCCTTGTGAGTTTTCATGTGAAGAAGCACTTTCAGCACCCTCAGGATCTCTGCTGTCTCAGACGTGGCTGCACTGTGTTGCCCTCTGCTGGCTTGGAACGGTATTGACTCTCTGTAAAGATGTCTGTGACTGTGGTGTTGTAGAGCGCCATCTAGGGTTAACTCCAAGCAGTGCTCAGAGACAGAGACGTTGGGGTTTTTCACAGTCTTTTCACAAATAGTCTTTTGCTTGGTGCAAGCTTTGTGGGCTAAGTTCCGTAACTCTTGTGTAGTTCTGTTACGGGGACACGCTGGGACTCTGAGATGAAAACTCCAACTGGCATGTAGGTTTGGGAGGAACAGAGTTTTTAAGTTGAAATCCTGTTCCATACCTGGTTCGTTGCATGCTCCGAAGTAGGTGTTTCGTAGCTGACTACAGAAAGTCTGTGGGTTTTCAAATCGGCCCTGTTTGAGGTCCATAGCAATAAGGAGCCCATGATCTGATTTTGGATCAGAGAATTCAAGAATCAAAGTCTGTAGCAGTTGCTGGTAGTACGCTTTGACAGTCTCTGGTTGACGATCCAGAAAGCAATGCACATCACGGCTGGACGTGATTTTTAACAGGTACAATGTGTTCACATGTGTCACGTTAGCGACAGTTTGCAAATGAAAGTCAATGGCTTGTAAAGAAGCATGAACGTCATGTCCTCCTGCAGGATCTGGATTGAATGTAGAGATGCTTCTGGCTAGCTTGTGAAGTTCTCTGTGAGCAGTGCAGGGTTTGGTGACATGCGTTCTCTGGAAGGGTTCTCTTCCCTCCGTTGTTGACAGATGTTCTTGTAAGCTGGCTGGTGATTTCCTTAGAAGGGAGACTACACCCCCTTTTCCAGCTCTGGGTTCTTGGCTGAAAGGGTTGGAGTGGCGGCCCGGGAGAAATTTTGTGGTGCGCGTTTCTCCGATCCAGCCACTCTGTAATCTGTGAAATTGTCTCAGTTCTGTGTGAACAGTGTAAAGTTCATCTTGGAGCTTGTCTCTCTGCAGAGTAAGCTTGTTGAATTTAGCTTGGGCCGCTTGCAAGTGTGTTTTGCAGGCCCAGGTTTTATAGTCTTTTTTTTTTTTAGTTCAGTCTCTGCTCTTTTTAGGAGAGCGTCGCCTTGCTGGAGTTTTTTTTGTTGAGTTCTTTTCTGGCTTCTCTCTCCAGATGTTCTCTTTGATCTGTGTCGAGGCGAAGATCTTGCAGGGCATTGTGAAGTCTTTCAACTCCTTTCTGTAGCTCTGGATCTGTGTCGTCCTCTTTCTCGTGCTGGTTCTGGGTCTCGAGGAGGAGCTGATCAAGATGACTCTGGGTTGGGGCCTGGTCCTTCCAGGCCTCCTCCGCGATGTTGCTCCGTTCACTGAGCCGTGCCTGGGCGACGAGAATGGGAACTGGGCTTCCGAAGATCCTGGCGAGTTCTCTGTAGTAGTCGCTTTGGTTTGGATCGCGTGCCATCAGTTCATCTAGCTCGGTGTCTAGTTGCTCTGGGTGCTGCAGGTTACTGCCGTCCTTGGGCAGGAAGGGGGTCATCACTGCTTTCAACCATGTCGAGAGGTGGCCCCCGTGGACTGCTGGACTGGATGCCTGGAACATCCTGATTCTCTGTCGGTGAGAGAAGCACAGCACACACACACAAAAAGACCAATGCAAGTTCGTTCTACATTTAACGAGCTATATTCATACGGGCTGTGCCGTTTATGAGAATTTTGGGGCTGACTGATGCAAACAGTCAGACAGTTAAGTAGCCAATTAACTTGGGTCAACGAAGGACCTGAAATGGAGATTTGACAGGCAGTAGCCTAGCGGGTCGTGTGATGACACCGGCTGCTGGGTGGTCGCTCTACTATTTAACTTCGTTGGTGGCTCCCAGGTTACTGTCTCTATGTGAAATGAAAGAAACAAATCACAACAGAACAGGTGGTAGAAAAAGATCAAGTGAAACAACACTTGAAATGAGATGAAAACAATAGAAACACAACGTGTTAGTGAGAATAAGGAGGCCTAAGCCTACTGCTAGGTTTTAAGATAGGGCCAACAGGTGAGTGGGCTATCTGGGTAGGAAACCTAGAAATATGGTGTGGCTTAAAAGAAGCAAAAGGGTCAGAACACTTAAAATATATCCGGGGGAATATCTAATATTTCTGTGGTTCTTATAATAAGTGGATAGGTTTTATCACTTTTGGTTCACCTGGTTGAATGAAGTCATTCAGGTGGGAACCAGTGGCTTGGTCAACCTCCCGGTGCTCCCCAAACACTGAACCGCAGTGTCCCCGGTCCTCCGTTACTCTGGCGTGTCGCAGGACAGCACGGCTTGTGACTTTTAGCACAACCTTTGGAGTGCCAAAATTGCTGATGTCTCTTGAGACAAGAGGGACCGAGTTTCACTCGCAGCCAGTATCGGTAACACCGGTCGGGCAGCCTTGCTCACTGGAAACCTGAGATGACTGTCCAATCACCGAGGGGGTTCTACAATCAAATACACAAAGGATGAACAAAGGAAACTTAAAGTTAATTAAGGTTTGGTTTGTTTAACATCAATTGAGTAACTATATGTTAGAGAGGAAAGGTAACAGCTTTACCTAATCATGATAAAACAAAACAAATGAATTATGATATAATGGTAATTATCAAAATAACCTAAGTCAAAAGAGAGAAGAAAATAATAAACATCAAATTAAAAGACAGTAATGAAACAAGGGAGAAGGAGTAGCTGGTTTTCACCACAAGGGGGGGAAGTACTGCTTCTCTGTCTTTAACCTGCTGAGCAGAAAACTTAATTCAAATTAAAAATTCAAAACTGGTTTAAATCAAAATTTAAAATAAGCATGTAAGAATTAAAAGGAAAATCCGGAATAATATCCTATAATAACCATTGATAGCTTGTAAGTTATCATTAATGATCATGAAATTAATCAAACAGGGTGAGATTAATCAAAGAGGGTAAAAGTGGACATGCAATTTCAAAACAGAATGGAAAAAGACAGAGGTCTGTTAGTCGATTTAACAGGAGACTGCCACTAGATGGCTTACCTTCTAAGTGGGTCAATCAGTGGTTGACCTGACACATCTAGATTTCCACTATTAACAATTACATTTTAATTCAAATCATGTTTGAACCTAAACTCAAAGTAAATGTAAACAGTCAAAGGCAGGGAACATTCTTTTGTTTCCCTGTAATAATATTCGCACGAGCAAAGCTGTAAATGCAAATAATTATCGAGAATTTAGACATCCAATTCAAATATACATCACAGGGGATTATAAATTAGCAATCAGAGCGCATTATCTGAAATGGCCACAGGTTGGCAGCTTTGCACTCATGCAAGCTGGAATCAGAAAGCAGGGTGTACCCTGAAATTTCTAACCCACACGTTCCCTCTAGTGTTTAGATAGAGGAATTACAATTTCAATAGGACTTAGAATTTATCTGATCATTTTGTCAGGCTGATTTTCTGCATCAAAATCACAAGTAACAAACAGAAAGTTTTAATCTCTGAGGTGCTATATTAACATAGGTTGAAGGAAAGCGATCCGTTCACTTCCGAAACACAAATGTAACAAAAACAGGAATTTTCCAACTGTTGACTCCAATAGACATTTATCAAAATAGCACTTATGATTTAAATGTTTTTAGGTTTAAAATCGGGTAGCTAAGCCAATTCTAGACCAGGAGTTTTTATCGTTTATTTTTTTGAATATCATGTGGTTTACCATGAATTCAATAACGATATTTAATAACAAGGGCCTTTTTACTGAATCAGAGGAACATCGCTCATGTTCAGATTTACATGTTGCAACTAATAAAAGATTTCTTCATCTTTTAATTATTCATATTCAAATGTTCTCACTGTAAAAAGATTTTGGTCTTTCTTAACAGGATACTTTTAACATTATACTGCAGTTTACTTTCATTAAAAAATAACAGTGACTATACTGTTAAGTTTCTATGAATACCTAGGTGCTACTGACCAGCTTTTTGCCTCAGTCAGTTAGGAGTGAGTTCGCGTCTTGCGACTTATCTCACAAGTAACGTTACATAATTTCATAGCGGACGTGCAGAAATTATTAAAAACCATATACACAGATTGATTGCTCACAAAACGAAGTTTGAAATGCCTGCATTCTCCACCAAAATGTAAACAACATGAGTTTACATAGTAATTAACTCAAATGATATATAGGGAATTTGAATAATTAATCAAGAATTTGATTAATATATATCTCAGATGACAGTTACATTTAATTTATTGATTATGAAA